>NW_025765712.1:0-118681 GCF_003918875.1 Haliotis rubra | reverse complement strand
CTATCGGTGCTACGTTTCCGGTTACGTATTGCTGTTTCCGTGGTACGGGATCGCCCATCGATTAGACACGGCCATTTGTTTAACCTGTATTCTGGAGCCTCGTCGTTACGACTGTGAAACCGATGGCGGTATCGTATTTTTCGTACATGACGACCGCCTTTTCCTGTTCAAAATACCAATTGTTTCAAATTGAAATCGTGCCTCGATGGCTTTGAATGTTCCAGCTCGTACATACATGATGCTTGATTTGTCGCCAAATACATCTATTTCCGGGTTTCCGCTTAAATGGCAAACGTCAAAGACCTTCATCAAAGAGGGCATTCAAACGTTGTTATAGCGAAGAAATGGAGTTCAATTGCTGGACTTGATTGTCTCTCTGGTGGGACGGCATCATATCAAGAGAGAGTAAGATGGAGTTCGAAATGGTGGTTGCGCAAGCTATACCGCATTTATATAGCGACGCTCATATAGAGCGTACGTGCGTGCGTGCGTACTTGTATGGCCAACTTGTACTAAAATTGGGATTAATACGCGGTTTAATGATTATATGGTTTATAACAGGCCACAGTTTGGCATGAGCTACGCTTAGAGCAACACAGTCTGCCCCAAATACGTGCGGTATGTTTTACATTCTTAAGAGCGATTTCTGTTACTAAAATGGGCCATCGTTTGGAAGTGTTTCCCGGTATGATGGGATCAGGGACCTCAGAGGAAAACTTTTTATGAGTATAAGGATCATTGTACCGTTTAAAGGTAGAATACCTGAGAAGACGGTGTTGACGACGAAAATTTAAAAAATCGCCTACTCCTGACTATTTTAAACAACCTTTGATCATCGCATGGAGTCAAACAATTAAACAATTTAACGTTAACCCTAAATGCAGAATGGTAACTTATTTAGTTCCCAGATTCATGGCAGCATACAAACTTTCAGTCATTAGAAGACCACACGTACTGCATATCTGGCTGTACAGTGGTAATGAAGAAGACTCAAACTGAATATATTGTAGCTGGCTGCCGATCCCGATGAAGTCATGTAACAATATACTGGAATACATTTGTATGAACAATACATTCAAAGCTGGGCATAGTGTTCCCAAAATATCTCTTTTTGATACTTCTTTTGACATGGGTCCCTACTAAAACAAGCGCCCTACTAGGCACACACGATGTATTTCTTCATGCCTATGTACAACTTATGTTAATAGGTGACTCCCTTTAATTCCTTCACTTAGAATTATTGATAAATTATATCGTTTAAAGCTACACCATAAAAGAACCATAGCCCATCAGAGGGAAACTCTGTCTCTCATCTTGAGACTTCAAACTGCATGCGATTGTATTATTCATCCATTCCGAGAACGGTTTCAAGTTGCTTGCTGATAGCGTGTGATTGTGTAAGATAACCTCTATAGGACTCTACAATATAAACAATCCTCAGAAAGATGATAGTTCGTGTTGGAAACATCATAGTTAGTCGTTTGTATGCGTCTGGGAGGAATTTATATGAAATTTTAATACATATCATATCTGATAATAAAGCAGAATATATAGACATCTGAACAGTAATATTCAACAATAATGAACTGATATTGAACACGAGTTCCAATGGTTTCTTCATTTGATTACATTGTTCGTAATTCCCAGATCAAAAGTTTTCTAGTCATCTTTCTCGATGATATCTACCCTCATATCCCGTGCCTGTATAGCTATATTTACTTTATTGATTTTCATCTAACCTCTAAGAAAGTATCATCATCAGTGAACTACTTGATGGATTTGACAACTTAGATGTAACAATATGTTTGATGGAGTTTGTATTCTAAAAAGAGATTGACGTGAGAGTACCACATCACGATGTAAATATGTTTGGGATCTCGGATCTTCAGTAGAAGTTTAGGAAGTGAGGCAGACTTGGAGTTTAATTAGGGTGAAATACTTCAATGTGCTGTAAAATTGACCAAGCAAGCATGGTCTGTAACTGTTCGCAATAGGTAAATTAGCGTTTGGGTGCAAACTAATGTAATTTTTAACTATCGAAATCTGGCCTTCTTACGTATATACATTGGATCCAATTTAAATGCGCAAACTGTATAATAATAAAGGGTTTTGAAATCTTGCGTCGCGAAGATGATAAATGAAGACAAGATATATCCGAAATAAAGGTCACAATAAACGATCGATCCAGGTGATTATGTACGACCACAATTTGTTGGTCTCGTATTTGATGGCCTGAAAGGGATACTATTCAGAATTACAGACAACAATGTCATGTCCATAAAGCGTTAAGCCGTGCCGCTTATGTGGGATTGGAGACATGGTGGGACCGAAACTCACGGAATTTGTGAGGTCTTTGCTTTCGATTTTCACCTCTTGACATTATATATCTTTCTTTTCATTCTGTTGAATAGCTATTGTCAGTGTTTCCCCTTCCTCTGATGATGGCCTCTTTCCACTTGAGCCTCAACAACAAGGACGAACCTCTGGGCACGTTTGCATGCAAAAATATCTCTAGGATAAAATATAGCTGCAATTCTACGTTTACGTTCAGGAAGACATTCGCACGCAGGATCAAAATTAACTAATTTTTCCAGTTGAAAACTTCAAAGCATCATCAACAAACCCCGTATCATACCGATGGCGTTATTACCTCCTTTCGCGTTGACAAGCCCACTTTACATCCTGGGACGTGCCGTCACCATGCCAAGCTTTAATGACGCAGTGGTAGATCTGGAATTAGAGGGCAAAACTATGTTGAATTCGATTGGTAAGAGGCGACTGAGTGGGTTTGGGGATTACCGGAATCACCAATCAATTTTAATTTAGACCTAATAATACTTTTCGTATGGCGGTGCGATTACGTTGTATATTAACGCCATTAACGCCTTGCCACCGTGCATGAAATAACCCCATAAAGCGAGATGTATATTTCCCACTTCCAATCAATATGATTTAAGGTTAATTACCGGAAGATGGCTTCCCTCTTACCCGATAGTGGCGTTGGATTGCTGGTGTTTCATTGATAACAACTGAGGCTGACACATTAACTCACTGATTGGCAGTGAGCATTTGATTCTATCGGTTCGAAAGCTCTTCAGGTTAGTTTTTTACCCTCCGTGAGATTGTGAGAATATCAGGATGGCAAATTCGTTCAAACATTAGTTCTTACGCCATGAGGTCGGTAGAGGACGATCCTGGAAGACCTTTAGATGAGAGACTTGCCTGAGATAAGCTTTGGCTCGCACACAGTTCCCCAGCACCGATAAAATGAATTTCAATGGCCACGTAATGGATCGCATTTCAGGCAAGTTTCGAGGCAGCTCGAGGAAAACGATGTTTGCTCCACAAAAACTATCGGATTCCTGAGCACGCGCAAAGTTAGTTAACATAAAGAGAAGTGTTGACTGAATGCTTGGGAAACGTTATGGAGCTGTATGTGCAGCGGAATAAATTAATCATCACTGGAAGGACAAAGGAATTTCAAGAAAATATCTGGATTACATGTATTAGTGCCAAACCATAAACTCTCCTCTGAATCCTGAACACCATCTATCTTTCCACTTGCAGCCATTTTCTCACTCTCGAATCCAGAATACAAATACACCCAGATACCAAGAAGCACATGGCAGAATTCACTCTACAATGTCAGAACGAAAACTGATTTTTTTTTTGCAACTAATCAGAACTGAAAATGTGTACTTTCGTTCTTCTCATTATCGTTGTCCATACGTACAGTTCTAATCACAAAATACCTTTGTCATGTAGTCTGCAGCACCTCCAAGTCATAAACAATGTTACATTCCTTCCTATTGATTTCTAATCGTGTGTTGAAAATTACTGTACAGTATGGAATCCAAGAAGAGATATTATAGTGTTGTCGTATTATTATCACATTGTTGAAAAACACAAGTAAAAAGGAAACAAAGTTAGAAAAGTGTGACAACGCGACTGTTTGGGCGATTTGTCGCTCTTTGATTAACTCAACGTCCTGTCTAGGATTCCACAGTATATACCACTGTCTCCGACATTGCACAATAGTATGTCTACAGAAGAGACCAGACAGTCCCGGTCAGGTCTCAAAGTACACAGATGTTGGCATTAAAACGTGGTGATGAGCAAGTTGCACACAATCGCGGCAAAATGTACCTAACGCAATAATATCGGTCAGCTCGAACTTCATTACCTGCTTAAGTCAGATCAAGACAATGGTTCTGTCTGGTCCAGGGAATATCGTGATAGGCAATGCTACCTTTTACACGTGACATTTCAGGAGAGACCAAATGTCTACACTTCTCCATAGTTCTTGTCAGTGCAGATGTAACAAAGCAATATACATGCGTGTGGAAAAATACATCAAAGGTTAATCTGAAATAAACATGCATTTAAAGGTCACATGCAACCAAAAATAAAACATAATTAAAACACAAAATATCACTTCTTCATGACATATAATATGCATTGCTGATTATGAAAAACAAATAAACAAAATTATAAGCGCATAATCGCAAATCAAAAGTGCAATATTTTGTACTTGGGTTTACCTCCTCGAAACGAAGCAGCCGGGATACCGAACCCAGTCAGAGCGGGTGGGTGTGCACTCAAGTGTAACGGCTGGTTCATTAGCAGATGCCGTCTTCACGGGTCATTGTTTGTGTATATATAGAGATGTTGGGTTTTGTAAATACATGCTCATTTTTTATGTATAACATTTTGCAATCAACAGACATCATAACATGTCATGTGTTCAAGCATCACACCTGCCTGTCTGTGTAATTACATAATGTGACTGAGACCGAACTCGGGCCATAAATCAATGCGTTTTGTTTATGGTGTATAGCCTGATTGGTGTTAAGTTCAAATTGCATGTGGTCAGTGATCGCAGTTGTGTATTGAATATTGTCATTAGCGGACAGGCAGGCAGACACACAGGTGTCAATAAAACAAGACATTGAGTTTTGTCTGTGACAGCGACATATCCATATCACAGTTAGAAATTGTGTCAACGCTAAATAATGACATTGCTTTTAAGTATCGAACTGAGAAAGTGACTCGGTAAGAAGAACGTGTGGGTGAAATAGACAAATAAAATTATATAAACAGCTTATTTACTGTCATAACATATAAAAGCTCGCGCCTGTGAGATATCAACAAAACATTAGAAAAATAGCTCACACCAAAGCCTTCACCGAGTATTCACCAGACAGCCCTCTTCAAGTTGCGCGAACCTAATTCACTGCGCACGTGCTAGGAGCGCAGCCCAGCTGTTGAAACCCGTATTCCCCAGAAAAGTCTGGGGAAAATTAGTGAAACGTTTGAACTCCGATTTCGCGCGTTTTTTCATCGCGTTATTTTTCAACTTTATAAGTTGAATTTGCATTTTGACGATTTGTTTCGGTAAGTCCATACCGAAAGGTATCAGAATCTGCAAAGTTGTGTTTTTACGTTGCATGTGACCTTTAACCATTTATGATATTAGAGATGTACATATAATGTGAAACATAGATGAACGTATCTGGGTATGCAAACAAGAACCTTCGATGTTTGTTGAAACAATATGTTATAGTTATCTCTATTTAAAGATTCAAGTTGAGTAACATGCTGGTAATTGTATCTGCTGCCTATCGGCAGGATATGGTATACGTCTTTAAGTCACATACACAGACATGAACAGAAACCAGAAACAAAACAAAACAAACATGAGCGACTAAGCGGGAAAGGCGAACTCCGCCACATTGATCTAAGGGTTGAAGCTAGAGAACATAGACTGTAACAATAGGGTGTCTGATTGCTTTGTGTATTTACAGTGTCTGACTCTCATTGATGGGTTGATGGTAGGCTGGCTGGTCGAAAATAACCTTAGTCTCTGCTAAAGAGAGTGGTTTGTTGCGGATCGCTTTGGTAAGGTTTCTGAAGGTGCGGGGGTAGCAAATGAATATGATTGAAAATTGTTTTACACCACATCTGCGATTTTCCAGCTATTCGCAGCGAGAACCAGTAACTATAAATTCCAACACATGCCCATAACGAACACCACTTTAAAGGATGATCTCAAAAATTGAGTGAGTTTGTTTTCACGCCTGCTTTTAAACAATATTCCAGCAATACCACTGTGGGGACACCAGAAATGGGCCGATGTCTTTTTAAAATGACAGGATCTTATGGCAATAGACTCGTATTAAAAGTTGGTGTAAAGTCTTAACATTAAAATGTGTTTCAATCAAAGCAGTATCAACACAGCCTGAAAGTATGTGTTTCATGGCATACGGGCAAGAACGATGGGGCTGGTCTACCGCGATATGGAGTCCGTAATGATCTGAGATGGCAGATTCGAGTCTTGTATGTCTGTTGGTGATACGAACGTTTTTCAAGTGCAGACTAATAGAATCGTGTATAATGCACTGAAGAGACTGTCCTCTGAAAAACTGGCAGTCACAGCATCATGTATCGCAGTATTAGTTCAGGCTTGACATTTATTCCTAATCATGTTGGAATTTCCTTCTTTTCTTAGATTTGGATTCCTGCTTGATACTCAACTGTGTAACGCGTTCCATTTCATAATAAATCTCTTCTAGAAACAGCCACATGTAACCTACCCGTCTTTCACCTTCAAAAACAACTGATACCAAGTGTTCACGAAAAGGGATATGTATGCTGCCGGATCGGTTGAACAAAACACAAGCACATACAATGACAAGGCAATTGATATCCTGAAAATACTTTACAGGACCTTGAATGTTGTAACCTTGATCAAATAACTGAGCTGGAGAATCACATGTGAAGGATATCCTGGGTACATCGAGCATGTGGACCCACTATGTAATGGATCCTTCTTCTGTGATTTGTTTTATTTCATATACATGTCAGTGTACATGTTAAACGTATGGAGATTTAAACAGAGCTCGTTTTTAATTCGGTTACTGATCCATTTAATATGCCTGAGCATATGACTGAGAGATTTTCTTATTGTAACGCACGAATAAGGAATAAAGATGATGATAAGTGGGAACCAGCAATGCGATATTTGGGAATTTATGGGATGCAGATGAGCACAAACTGCGTACTGTGTTTGCAGTTGCAGGAATTCCTTGTTAGAAATTGCTTTCAACAATCTACGTTGGACGTAAGTGGCCTGTTACTGGACTGGGTAGTCACAATCAGTGTTTCATCATACCCCAATGCGTGGAAAGGTGTTCATGACGTCAATCACTGCTTCGTTCACCCAATCATATGTCACTGTAGAGTAACTTGAAACAATCCAACAGTAAGCCGCTAAACAACAGAAACAACTCAATATTATTCAAAATAAACATAAGCTATAAAACAGAGATGGTTGATGTGATTTTGAGAACTTAATCCTTTTAATATCCTTACAGATCCCGAGTGAATCTTATTATATTACCGATGATGGAAGAATAGTTTTCTGAAATTACGTAATCCCTCAGAATAGTGTACTTGGTTTTTGTTAGGAAAGAAATATCGAAGCCATTGTCAATACCAATTAAATAGCGATGTGTGGCTGGAATGAAAACTGATAGCTATTTCCGGCACTGTGCATGGCGTCCGTGATGAACAATGAACTACATCAAGTAACCAGACATGCACGCGTTGTCAAATTGATGCCAATGATGCACAGCAATTCTGGTTTATCAAGTGTAACAGTAAATAGCACTTTGCTGCATGTGTTGGGAGCTCTTAGTTAATGGCCAGTTGCTGAGTTTCCCATTAGATTAAATGGCAGTCCTGCTCCTGTGCTAGACAGATAACAAGTGCTGTTAGAAGCCAGGATAATTTACAGTTATATGAAATGCCGAAAAATTCCTGGCTGATAAATTTCAAAAGCAAACACTAAATACGAGTGACAGGGTAATGCATGCTGCACTAAGAGTGGTGTTTTGTGTTCGCGTAATGCGGCAAATTTATAATTATGGTCACTCAGGAACAATACGTGTTTTTATCTGCAGGAAAACAAATCCTAGAATTGGCTTGTGTTGTCTCTTTTGCGACGGTGAATAAAACAGTATGATCTATCTCCTTACGCGGACAGTATCTGCAGTGGTGGTTGTGTTTTTCATGCTGATTTCCGAATCGTTGTCAGTGTAAAAGGTATGTACTTTGAAGGAATATTGTGTTCTCTGTTTGGTACCGAATATAAACTCAAATGAAAGACATGAACATGCTCCATTTGTTTGATGTAATGATAATAGCATCACACGACGTACTTTTCAACGATTTTGAGTTCGAATTTCATAGTCAGCCAGATGACAGTACAATGCTTGTTAGCATCCTACTCGTGCTCTTGGGTTTTCGAGCCACCTCAAACTGACCACAAGCCGGGATATAACCGTCATCTTTTCTCATGCAGCTTCTGTGGACACTGTCGGCGAATATTGCACGTACTGGCATCTTAGGACATAGATAATCGATTATCTATGTCATATTTTACAGGTTAAGATAAGATGCCCAAGAGAGAGGTCCGGTGGGCTTGGCACAGTTAGGCTCAGGTACCATCGCCCCTGTACACGCAGCTCAGGCAGAGAATGAGACTTCTCCCAGGAAGCTCTGCCTAGTCGAACCTACCAGGTACTTTGAGGAGAAACAAGAGTGCATTACCTAGAGTGTCATAAGAGTTTTGCTCCCGGCGGAGAACCTGCGCTCCAAGGGATCCGGATGTGCAAAATTACACAATAATATCCTATCTTGAGTGAATGAGTTTAGTTTAACACTGCTTTTAGCACTATTTAAGCAATATCACGGCGAGCGGACACCATAAATGGGCTTCACACATTTCACCCGTGTGGGGAATCGAACCCGGGTCTTTGGTGTGACGATCAAAGGCTTTAACCACTAGGCTACCCCACCACCACCATTCTCTCATGAAGAGGCCCCACTTTATTATTAATTCTTGAGCAATATTTAGTATTATTGCTTATATACTGAGTCAAAAAAAAACCTTCACATTCTTTCTTCAGGACACTATAAAAGAACAAGAGATGGTAAGATGGTTAAATTGTTATTATTTCATTGCTGAGATCTGTGTGATGTACTCGATACACTGACAGTGCCATAATCAGTTCCATTAGGCTACACCGCCGTTCTAAAACATGGGTATACAGAATGTCAAGTCACAAGAATAAAAATGCGAAATTTCTCAGTTCAATATCATGTATGGCCGCCCCGCGCATTCACCACTGCCAAACACCGTCTCCTCATCGACTGCCTGATGCTTGTGAACACGTGGTTGGGGATTCTGCGCCATTGCTCTTGCAAGGCAGCCAAGTTCCTGCAAATTCTGAGGCTGGTTCCTAAGACCACGAAGCCTTCTCCCAAGTGCATCCCAAACGTGCTCTATTGGATTAAGGTCAGGGGACCTCGATGGCCAGTCCATGACGTTGATTCCAGCGTTTTGAAGGAAATTTCGTGTCAACATCGCGGTGCATGTGGCCGAGCATTATCATGCTGGAACTGTAGACCTGGGCCATGAGCCGCCATGAAAGGAACGAGTTCAGGGGTGAGCACCTGGTCGCGGTAAAGCAGCAGCTGTGAGGTTTCCACGGATGACCAGAAGTCGGGAACGGTTGTTCCCACAGAAAGCACCCCACACCATGCAACTTCCGCCCCGAATCTGTCGACTTCCTGTACATAACATTGGGCATACCGTTCACGACGTCGTCTCCAGATTCTATGCCTGCCGTCCGCGAATCTGAGGGTAAACCTGGATTCATCGCTAAAGGCGACTCGATCCCAGTCTCTCTGGGTCCATCGGAGGTGACGTTGGGCCCACAGCAGACGTTGACGTTGATGAAACGGCGTCAATATTGGCCCACGATATGGACGTCGAGAATGGAGATTGGCAGCCAGCAACCGATTTGGAATGGTCTGTGGAGGACAGTCGACCCTAAACATCTCAGCCCTGGTTCGTGTAGCCGGCAGAAATCTGTCACGTAGGTGACGTAGGGACGATTTGACGGTCTTCTGCTCCTGACGTCACATCGGACGGCCCGACCTTGGGCGATCAGAAGTGGTGCCAGTTTGTTGTAGACGACCTCGCAAGTCATACACAGTACGAGGGCTGCATCCCATTGCTCTTGCGACGTCAATAACTGATCTTCCCGCTTGCAACATGCCAACGGCACGTTCACGTTGCACATTTGACAATCGTGGCATTTCAAGTACCGTTAGAACTGTGGTTTAAAATTGTTTTTCAATTCTTGAGGCCAATGCAAACACGTGCATATGAAGAAACTTCGATGCGAAGATCACGTGATCAATTGCGCGTGCAAAACCTGTTTGGGCACTTCAACGTCATTTGCACGACGAATGGATGGGTTTGAGTGGGTTTTGCAAACGTTTTCTAGAGTCGAAAGATAGGGATCCCATTTCGGATACATAGATGTATCATCAGAGAAAAATTATTCATTATTTTTCAAATTACAGTTTGTGAAGTTTTTTTGGCTCAGTGTGACACCCACTAATGTGTACACCTTTCAATAAAAAACATAAATAGTTACATTGATTAAAATTACAGTAACGAGTATCAAACTGATTCAGGAATGTTCTACTTTCGTTTTTGTATGAAACGTTTTTGAAATATTAACGAAGAAACGTACCCTTACATGAGATGGGATTCAGAAACATCTGCTTTGCATCGAAGGCGCACACTGACAAACGTGTCATCCTATGTCTACCCTTTGGTGGTACCTGGGTGAAGGTATACTTGTGTGTATTTACATTGCGTCAAGATGACATGCAAAATGTGAACCGCTCACCTGCACTCGGGGCTTTGTGTCTGTGTCTTCTATGCGCCGAAATTGTCACCTCTGGCCTTAATTATATTAATGCAATATCCAGAACCCTTCACTCATACATTATTCATGTTTAGTTTGTTTTTAGTCATGTATTCTTACATCGAAGACTTTTCATGTTTTTAATGATTTTCCTCAATTCTTCTAGCTTTGTCTGTGGATAAATATACAGTACATTAAACGAAAAGAATATAAATAAGAATACAACATTTGAGTTTGCTTTTCTATATTCTGTTATTCCTGAGGGTGCGTGAGTTTGGTTTCAACTTATACCTCTGAAGTTACAAGTAAATAGCAGCCACGTGTTACAGCTGGTAAGAAAAAAGCACTATACGGGTTATATAAGAGTTGCTCACTAAACATGGCCTTACTCTTATTTATCGCCAACATGTAGCAGAGATTGATCCGTGTATAATGGACATTAAAAGTTATAAAAAAAGCTGTAAACATTTCTGACCTGGCACTATATATTTGTATAGTGCTCGAGTTTACGAATATTCAAAGGATACTTTGTTTGTTTGGCTTCGTCGACTACATGCTTGACAAGACCCTGGAATATATTAAAACTATATATTTTTGTCCAGTTGGATGGGACAACGACAGAAAATATTAATGCTAACTAATTGTACATTGCACTGGTATTATCTCCTTTTAAACTGTACAGTGGCCATTCACAAAAAAGAAAGTTATTTCCTTTGACACGGGGAATTGTCTTGATAAAATAATAAAGGTTAACATGTTTCAAAGTGATGCTATGGCATATAAATACATTCTTTCGAAAGCTATGATTGTGGGTTCGAATCTCGGTTAACATTCATTGTGCGTTCGTCTAGAAAGATTCAGCATTTAGCCATAAACATGTGGATGTTCTGTTACGCACGGAGGTTGGATACATTCAGCTTTGTTGGTACGGGGCAGGTTTTCATAACAAAAATGAGACATGACTCCTTCACCAGTATTTAGGAATCCAGACGATTTCATTCATGAAAGGACGAGCTTTTACTGTGCACATATCTAATGCTGTGTACGGAGCATCTCTCCGGAGGCAATGTGATTTCCTTAATTATCTGCACATTTAACACTATGTAGTGGTCTGTTGTTCAATGCTTTGCCATTAAGGTGGTCTGAACGTACTCATAGTTACTTTCCCCAGCTGTTTCTCATCCTCTACTCTCGTGTAGCTGTAATCAGTTTCTGATGAAATGACCTGGTTAGATGAAGGCCTGGTGAATAGGATCACAAGATCGGATTAAGGATACTGGTTTTGCCAGTTTCATAAGGACGATGTCTGTTTGCCTGGATGGGTTGCCCATGTGTCCGAGATCATTTACACAAGCTGTGTCATTTTATCATTGCAGGTTGTATATGTAATATCACTGGGTCCTAAAAGTACAATACTGCTTACGATCTCAAGTAAACTGATCATCTGAGGATTATGAAGGTGAAGGTGAAATATAAACTAAAAAAAGGAAACGCACAGGATAAAAATATGGAAATGTATTCAATGTATTTAAAACGTATTTAAACGTCACAAAAACACCACCATTTACATGATAGTTTGTTAAACAACCTTTCCTCTTCTTCATTCCAGTGTCTGAAATTATAGGGAAGATTTGGTATGGACAAATAATTAACTTGCACGCCATTTAAGACAATTTGCTGCTTTCGAATACATTATTGGCCATTTCTCGGTACGATTTTGCACCAAACGCACTACACTTAGGCCCCACATGCGATGGTCTGATTTTTATTGAATTCGTTCTTGTAATAACTGAAGTTGTTTTGACGCTCTCCCCTACTGCTTGAAAATGTTGTGTATAGTTCACATATATCGCCATGCCTTTCGGATGTCCTCACTATTAACTCGGTTCTTTAATATCACCGTACAACAGCATCAACAGACTGTGGTTTAACTTTTCATTCACTTAAGTACAGACCTTAATAGGTATGCTGTTCACGTTGATCCAGGTGGATGGTGTTTATATTATACAGCAAAAAGGATGTAGTACACACTGTTTTAATTGTAAAGCAGGGGAACAGTCAACCAAAAACGTATTTGATTGGGCTTTAAAGGCAAAATAGTGGAGATAATCACATGTATGGATCACTGAAAATCAGGAATGGTACCAGGTGTTCGGGAAAAGGGTAAAAAGAGTTGAAAACGACAACAAAAACGTTTGTAATTCGCGAAAGAACAGCACCGTGAATCCAAAAGTGGCGGATTGGTTTATACTTCCTTGTGAGTAGACAGTGCGACTACGTTCCCGTGATATTCTTCATCAATCTGGGTTGACCTTCGTGTACATACAAGAAAAAAATATATTCAATTATCTCCCCCATAATATGTCCAGAAAATCTTTCCAACAGAAGGTCAGTTTCGATTGGTTTAGGGAGTCATGTCTTGAAAAAGGCAGACGAAGGAGTTAATCGCTCTTTGCTCTTTTTATGAACAGACTTCCTGTTAGAGTAGAAGAGAAAAAAACCTGATGTGTTCAGAAACAGTTGCATCTACTGAATTGTTCTTGTCGTAAGTGAGTTCTGCAAAGAAAGTTTTCAGTCACCTTTTTGAACATGATATTAGTTGTGTGGTCAATCAAATTGACACTGGGAAGGAACTGTAAAGGAATGATCGAGGCAATATCAGATCTGGACAGCTGTGAATGACAGACATCTGAGGCAGACACCGAGTAATCAACATTTAGGTACGCCGGTTATACCATATGTACATTGACATTGCTAAAATTTGTCTTACACCACCACTAGATACATGTATATATACATTGATGTTCACACATTATTCCTTAATCCGAATATGTGTTAATTTGGATGAGGTCACTAGGACACCCACACTACTGGCTAAACGGTCACCTGTGTGTGTAATTGCATAATGGATCTGACGTTATAAACGAGTCAAACAGAAACGAAGGGACGTTGTGTTACAAGTGTACGTGTCTATGTATGTTTGTGGTCTTTATGAACAACGTCTCTACGCCAGTTCTTGTTATCTCTCATGCCTGTTGGGTCCATCTCTAACTTTTCAGATTTTATTTTTTGAAAGCTACAAAGGAATATTTTTCAAACCTGATATAGCGGACGTGTATCCCGGTGAATTCATGTTTTTCTGTAGTTTCGAACTTAAATATAAAAGAGTTAAAGATTGATGTTGGAAAATTCTAAAATTCGTCATAATTATATTTTATTGTCAACAACACTGCAAACACTGATACGCCGTGATGACACTAAACACTTTTCAAAGCACCGTTAACCATAATAACACGCACTCCCATATAATTGGGCATGATACGCCAGAAAAAGCGGCATTAGCAAATACTGGCAATAGAATATATAATGCCGTGAACACAGAGGAACATAAAAATGCATTTGCTAAGCTGACAGTTTACCCAGCCCACAGAATAGATTGTTTTGTCTGGATATTAATATTTTCAATACAGCTCGGTTCATATATCTTTAGCTCAATTGAATCAGATGGGTTTTTAGCAGTTTCAGTGTATGGTCGATTGCACACCAAATACATCATTCAATATTTCATAACGGTTTTTCTGTTTTACGCAATCTTTTATGTGTCAATGATGTATAAAGTCAGTGAACGCCCAGAGCGAATCACGTCCAGCAGTATCTATTTGATGTCTCAACAGTGGAAACCATCGATCTAAATACTGAGCGAGTGAGTGTGTTATGCTTATCGCCACGTTGAACAACACGTCAATTGTATCACGGGGTTTGATTATTTATTATTTTTATTTCATAACAGAATTGAGAGTGAAGTTTTAGTTGTGGATGGGTTATCAAACACAGGTCAAGTTTGCAACATATTGTAGATCACATTGTCGATGTGGAATACATGTTGTAATAATTCAGACAAATCACCAGTTTCTAAGTGATTTCCAGAGACATTGTGTTTGCTTTTAATTCGGTAGGAATAATCATATGATCCACCAAGCCTTAAACATTTGGTGGAGGACAATACGTCAGTTCATGAAAAAGGATCCCGTGATTTTATAATACCTTCATTAGGCACTGCCTTGAAAAATGGTTTATTCTGTCACCATCCAATCGATTGAATACCATCCTTAAGTGCACTTAAATGTGATGTCAGGCTTACAATGCATGTGAATTCCAAGATACTACATCGAATCTGATTTCGTGTCTGTGGGTATGTTGACTTGTTAGTGTTTTAAGATTCAACCAAATATTTCTTCTCTCATGGTACCAATGGTTCTTCTCTACAATAAAGTAATTCTCATTACCCGAGAATGTGGGAACATCCATGTACATAGTCATCAGCACCACAGCTTCCTGAACATGTATGTCATTGCATGATACAGTACTTGAAACACAGACCAATGGTTAATCACGCTATCAACAGCCCTCATCATCAGGATATGGACGTACAATCAACCAGTTACACGCTTCCACTAAGACGATCCTCTTTACGGCAGCTCTAGCGACGAGCAAGGGCTGCAACAAACCTGAGATTCGCCACACTGTTATAATGACATGAAAGGAGAGCATATTCTGGAATATAGATTATAATTCTATTGCATTTGGAAGTGATATTTGGAACATCAGTCTCTTCATAAAGCCTGGTGATATCGATAACAAATGTATTAACACCACAGACAGACAGCATTTCTTACGATAGTTATGGTTATATTTGTCTTGCACTCAGAAAGCTATTTTCTGCTCGTGCTCAGGCTTTCACAAAAAAGTGGCAAAAAGAGCTGCATAAGTTCGAGCATTCCATCATAGTAATCTGAAACATGGTAACATAAATGAGGTACAGCTCAAAGCGGCGTTAAACTGAAAGCACTCCTTTTTCTAGGCACCTCGGCCCAACGGTCTACAAAAAGTAACTGTGCCTCGGATTCTGTTATCGTGAGTTCAATTCTTAGATCCGTCTTTCCAACATGCATATAGATATATGATGGTTGCTTTGTCATGAAAACATCTATCCTCTTGGAATTCAGTTGCATAGCAAGGGTCCACAATCTGCCTCGCACCTCAAGCTGACACGTTCAAAGTGCTTTTAAGCGAAGATTCATTTTGTCTCAATTTAGATTGCCTTATAACAACTTAAAACAATTGTCTCCAAAGCCACAACAAATTGGATGTAAAAACATCAAATCAAACGAAACCAAACCAGAAATGCTTTTTCACTTTCGCGGATCTCGACATTCACATAATCTCGAGGAAGCATCACCATGGTCAGTAAACACAATCAGTCGACTTTTAGTTTGTTTAGGATCACCATTAAGGTAATACGAGAGATCACCGCATAAGTTCAGAAAGCCACATAGTCAATATTGCAAAAATCTTACTCACTGACAGTAACATGAAGTGTAGTAAACTCACGCATCAATGATTTTGATGAAACAGTAAGGATCAGTGTCACCAAAGTTCAAAATATCAAATTCGGTAACATGAATATAAATGTACGATACCTTGAGTTGAAAACATGATGAAACTCACTGAATATACACGTTTCAAGTCCATAAGCGAAGCGTGTGAATTCATAGGCATAATTGCTTATCATATTCAGGTCTATTTATAAGTTAATAGAACCGGATAATATCAATTATGTGAATTGTCTTTAGCGAGCATTATGTTATTGCATAATGCTGTATTGATACAAACCTTCAATAACAATTACTACCTGTACTTTAAAACATAATACATAATGTAGCTTCATCGAGTAACAAAATAATGAATGACTGAAAAAGGTTAATGAATGACTGAAAAAGTCAGAATAACCGATGATAAAAAGAAATCACTTGAAAGGAAAGTGCTTTACATTTAAGGCCTTGCTCATGGTGAAATCTCTTGATACAGACTAACACTGATCCACAGAGGTTTATGTCGCCTTGTTAAAGGAAATGCGCATTAAGGGTGATCATATGTGGCAGCTTTATGTCCTTTAAATAATCTTGGCTTCGCTTAGTGTTACTTTTGCTGCATTGAAATCTCAAATGATTCGTAACAATCTGAAGGTTTGCTTCTTGCATCTTGCAACATTCTGGTGCGTTGCTCGTCACGATATGGCTGAGACATTGCCGATGTGACGTTAAATATTAACTCACTCACTCACTCACTGGTGCGTTGACGATAGCTAAGTTTGCCCTTGATAACGGTGTTCTTTGAAGTGTAGCCACAAAGGCTGTCTTGATGTCACAAACGTCAAATACATATTGTATTACCATATTTCATGTGTCAGGTTAACGATGTTAAGGATTACTTAACTTTCCTTTTCGCGCTTTAAAAAAATGCTCAGGAATAGGTTTCACATAAAACAGATGATTTAGATCAGATAAAAAAAAGCAGTGATTAAACATTGGAGTCTTGTGTTTTGATGGCAACGTGATATTTGGTCAAACCTGTTTCTTCACCTGTAGTTGTAATTATTCAGGTGCTTGAGGTGGATTAATCCCGTTTTGCCCAGTATATCAAGTTATTCACGTTATGTACAGATTACTTCATGAATTCCCAGCTTGCATATGTTTACTCATGTTATTCATACATACTGTGCATCCACTTATGAATCGGTCTCATCTACAGCTAGATTGAAAAGCTAGTGCGGATCAAACAACTAAAAGTCACAAATTATATGGGTTTCAGAATCTGACTGAATTAATGAATATCATTGTGATTACATTTCAGTTTGACTAAAATTATTATAAACCTCCGATGAAGGTCGATATGATGTTCTGATATTGATATATTTACAGTTATGTATTCAGAGACAGTGACCACAAATGAGAGTGAAATACGTACGTTGAATTTTAAAGTGGACGATGGGTGAAGTTATTATGGTGTGAAGTTGGGATGCATTGGCTCTTAAAGAAAGTGGTAGTTGAAAGAGTTCTCGTGCAAGGACAGTCAAGCGGAGAAGGCAAGATGTATGAGTGTCAATGCAGTGACTGTGGAGTAGAGTTGGTATCATGGTATCTGTTAACTGCCATTTAATGAAGGATGGATTGCACATGCGTGTTTATGCTGTGGTTGCTGGGTTACATTTGAGGTTGGGCTAAGCATGTATGGTGTGTACAAGTGGATGCAGAAGCCTTTCAATGGGTAGTTGTAGCACTGATGATGTAGTGGACTTTGAGTGAAAAAGGTATGCTGTTTTAGAGGCGTAGCAGCTGACGTTGAGTGAAGTATGTACGATGTGTGAGTTGCGTTGTAGTGGACATTGGTTGAACACATTTGGGCGAGTAACATCATTTTCTAGGTAACTGTTTTTTTTGCGAAAAAGTCATAATTCCGGGAATTCATGACATCAGTAAGTGAGTTTGATATTGCGCCCTTCTAAAAAGACATATTATTGTTGCACAACTCGTACTTAGTGTTACCATGTATGATTGGGCCATCCATGTCCAATCATTCATTAACTGGTGTATAATCGCTTCACTACATATTATGCTTTGCGATGCCCACTTCTATATTACACCATAGGAATATGCTTGCCCAAAACACAAAACCTTTTGAGAAATCTCTATTTGGATTGTGTCGTAGGTGAAACATTTTGTAGCGACACCGAGTCTGAGAGGTGATTCTCATAAATATACTCCGTATGTAGGTTTACAAACATGTTTCCATCGATACAAGGATCACCTTACATCTGATATGTTTTCACAGCCATTGTTTAACACAGCAAACATTCTGGAGCCTCCGTCGTTGACATTCATGGCTCAAATGTGAGTATCGTATTTTCGTACATGACGACCGCCTTTTTCCTGTTCAAAATGCCAATTGTTCAAATGCCAATCGTGCCTCGTGCTTTGATGTTCCGGCTCGTACATACATGATGCTTGATTTGTCACCAAATACATCTATTCCCGAGGTTTCCACTTAAATGGCAAACATCAAAGACCTTCATCAAAGAGGGCATTCAAACGTTGTTATAACGAAGAAATGGAGTTCAAATTGCTGGACTTGATTGTCTCTGGTAGGACGGCATCATATCAAGAGGAAGTAAGATGAGTTGAAATGGTGATTGCACCAAACTATACCGCATTTATATAGCGACGCTCATATAGACGTACTTACATGCGTGCGTATTTGTATGGCCGCTTGTACTAGTAAGGACTAATGCCAGTTTAATGATTATATAATTTATAACAGGCCACAGTTTAGCATCGAAACCTACTTAAACACAGTCTGCCGTAAATACGTGCAGTATGTTTACATTCTTAAGAGCGATTTCTGTTACTAAATGTTCCATCGTTTGAAGTGTTTTGGTATGATGGGATCAGGGACCTCCAGGAAAACTTTTTATGAGCATAAAGGTCAGTGTAAATTTAAAGGTAGAATACTTGAGAAGACACGAGTGTTGACGACGAAAATTTAAAAAAATGCCTACTCCTGACTATTTTAAACAACTGATCATCGCATGGAGTTAAACAATTAAACAATTTAACGTTAACCCCTAAATGCAGATAGTAACATTTGGTTAGATTCATGTGGCATACAAGCTTTCAGTCATTAGAATACACGTACTTCATATCTATTTGTACAGTGGTAATGAAGAAGACACAAACTGAATATATTGTAGCTGGCTGCCGATCCAAATGAAGTCATGTAACAATATACTGGAATACATTTGTATGAACAATACATTCAAGCTAGACACATGTTCCAAAATATCTCTTTTTGATACTTCTTTTGACATGGTCCTAACTAAAACAATACCTACTGGGCACACGCGATGTATTTCTTCATGTATATGTACAACATGGTAATGGTGACTCCTTTCATTCCTTCACTTAAACGATTGATAATTATATCGTTTAAGCCACCATAAAAGAACCATGGCCCATCAGAGGAAACTCTGTCTCTCATCTTGGGAACTAAAAACTGTCTGCGATTGTGTCATCATCCATTCCGAGAACGGTTCAAGTTGCTGATAGCGTGTGATTGTGGTAGATAGCCTCTATAGGACTCTACAATATAAACAATCCTCAGAAAGATGATAGTTCGTGTTGGAAACATCATAATTAGTCGTTTGTATGCGTCTGGGAGAATTTATATGAAAATTTTAATACATATCATATCCAGTAATAAAAACAAGATATAGACATCTGAACAGTAATGTTCAACAATATTAAACTGATATTGAACACGAATTCCAATGGTTTCTTCTCGTGGTTACATTGTTCGTAATTCCCAAGATCCGGATTTTCTAGTCATCTTTCTCGATATCCTACCTCATGTCCGTGCTGTATAGCTATATTTACTTTTATTGGTTTCATCTAACCTCCTGAAAGTATCAACATCAGTGAACACTTGGTGGATTTGACAACGAATGTAACAATATGTTTGATGGAGTTTGTATTCTCAAAAGAAATTGACATTAGAGAATACCACATCACGATGTAATATGTTTGGGATCTCGGATCTTCGGTAAGTTTGGAAGTGAGGCAGGGCTGGAGTTTAGTCAAGGGCAAATGCTTCAATGTGCTGTAAAATTGACCAAGCAGCATGATCTGTAACTATTCATAATAGGTAAGTCATGTTTAGATTAAAACTAATGTAATTTTTAACTATCAATCTGGCCTTCTTACGTATATACATTGGATCCAATTTAAACACGCAAACTGTATAATAATAAAGAAGTTTAAATCTTTGATCGCAAAGATGATAAATGAAGACAAGATATATGAAATAAAGGTCACAATAAACGATCGATCAAGTGATTGTGCAATACATTTTTTTATTGATCTCGTATTGATGGCCTGAAAGGGATACTATTCAAGTACAGGCAACAATGTCATGTCCATAAAGCTGTCGTCTCTGCACTTGTGTCGGAGAACATGATAGGATAAGCCTCTTCGTTGTGAGGTCTTACTTTCGACTTTCATTTTCACCTCTTGACATTATATCTTTCTTTTCATTCTGTTGAATAGCTATTGTCAGTGTTTCCCCTTCCTCTGATGATGGCTTCTTTTCCATGAGCCTCAACTGTAAGGTGAACCTGCGAACACATTTGCATATAAAATATCTCTAGGATAAAATATAGCAGTAGCTGCAATACAATTTTGAATTTCAGGAAGACATTCACACATAGGATCAAATCACTAATTTTTCCAATTGAAAAACTTCAAAGCATCATCAACAAACACATTAATACCGTGTAATTATTACCTCCTTTCTTGTTGACAAGCCCATACCCGTCCTGTGACTTGCGTCACCATGTAAACTTTATTGACACAGTGGTAGATCTGAGGAGCCCAGAGGCAAAACTATGTTGAATTCGATTGGTAAAAACGACTGAGTGAGTTTTGGGGATTGCAAATCTGTCAATTTTAATTTAGACCTAATAACTCTTTTCGTATGGCATGGGAATACGTTAGATTGTTCGCCATTAACCGCAACGCCACCGTGCATGAAATAACCCCATAAAGCAGATGTATATTTCCACTTCAATCAATATGATTAGAGTTAATTATGGAAAGATAGCTTCCTCTGCAATGTGGCGTTGGATTGCTGGTGTTTCATTGATAACAACTGAGGCTGACACATTAACTCACTGATTGGCAGTGAGCATTTGATTTTCTATCAGTTCGAAAGCTCTTCAGGTTAGTTTTTACCCTCCGTGAGATTGTGAGAATATCAGATGGCAAATTCGTTCAAACATTAGTTCTTACGCATGAGGTCGGTAGAGGACGATCCTGGAAAGACCTTTCGATGAGAGACTTGCCTGAGATAGCTTGCCTCGCACACAGTTCTAGCAATAAATTGAATTTCAATGGCCACGTAATGGATCGCATTTCAGGCAAGTTTCGAGGCAGCTCAGGAAATGATGTTTGCTCCACAAAAACTATCGGATTCTGAGTACAGCAAAGTTAGTTAACATAAAGAGAAGTGTTGACCGAATGCTTGGGAAACGTTATGGGCTGTATGTGCAGCGGAATAAATTAATCTCATCACTGAAGGACAAAGGAATTTCAAGAAAATATCTGGATTACATGTATGGGTGCCAAACCATAAACTCTCCTCTGAATCCTGAACACCATCTATCTTTCCACTTGCAGCCATTTTCTCACTCTCGAATCCCGAATACAAATACACCCAGATACCAGAAGCACATGGCAGAATTCACTCTACAATGTCAGAACGAAAACTGATTTTTTTTGCAACTAATGAAACTGAAAATGTGTACTCGTTCTTCTCATTATCGTTGTCCATACGTACAGTTCTAATCACAAAATACCTTTGTCATGTAGTCTGCAGCACCTCCAAGTCATAAACAATGTTACATTCCTTCCTATTGATTTCTAATCGTGTGTTGAAAATTACTGTACAGTATGGAATCCAAGAAGAGATATTATAGTGTTGTCGTATTATCGCATTGTTGAAAAAACACAAGTAAAAAGGAAACAAAGTTAGAAAAGTGTGACAACGCGACTGTTTGGGCGATTTGTCGCTCTTTGATTAACTCAACGTCCTGTCTAGGATTCCACAGTATATACCACTGTCTCCGACATTGCACAATAGTATGTCACAGAAGAGACCAGACAGTCCCGGTCAGGTCTCAAGTACACAGTGTTGGCATTAAAACGTGGTGATGAGCAAGTTGCACACAATCGCGGCAAAATGTACCTAACGCAATAATATCGGTCAGCTCGAACTTCATTACCTGCTTAAGTCAATTAAGACAATGGTTCTGTCTGGTCCAGGGGGGTATCGTGATAGGCAATGCTACCTTTTACACATGACATTTCAGAGAGACCAAATGTCCCCACTTCTCCATAGTTCTTGTCAGTGCAGATGTAACAAGCAATATACATGCGTGTGGAAAAATACATCAAAGGTTAATCTGAAATAAACATGCACATTAAAGGTCACATGCAACCAAAAAATAAAACATAATTAAAACACAATTATCACTTCTTCATGACATATAATATGCATTGCTGATTATGAAAAAACAAATAAACAAAATTATAAGCGCATAATCGCAAATCAAAAGTGCAATATTTTGTACTTGGGTTTACCTCCCTCGAAACGAAGCAGCCGGGATACCGAACCCAGTCAGAGCGGGTGGGTGTGCACTCAAGTGTAACGGCTGGTTCATTAGTAGATGCCGTCTTCACGGGTCATTGTGTGTGTATATATATAGAGATGTTGGGTTTTGTAAATACATGCTCATTTTTTTATGTATAACATTTTGCAATCAACAGACATCATAACATGTCATGTGTTCAAGTATCACACCTGCCTGTCTGTGTAATTACATAATGTGACTGAGACCGAACTCGGGCCATAAATCAATGCGTTTTGTTTATGGTGTATAGCCTGATTGGTGTTAAGTTCAAATTGCATGTGGTCAGTGATCGCAGTTGTGTATTGAATATTGTCATTAGCGGACAGGCAGGCAGACACACAGGTGTCAATAAAACAAGACATTGAGTTTTGTCTGTGACAGCGACATATCCATATCACAGTTAGAAATTGTGTCAACGCTAAATAATGACATTGCTTTTAAGTATCGAACTGAGAAAGTGACTCGGTAAGAAGAACGTGTGGTGAAATAGACAAATAAAATTATATAAACAGTTTATTTACTGTCATAACATATAAAAAGCTCGCGCCTGTGAGATATCAACAAAACATTAGAAAAATAGCTCACACCAAAGCCTTCACCGAGTATTCACCAGACAGCCCTCTTCCAAGTTGCGCGAACCTAATTCACTGCGCACGTGCTAGGAGCGCAGCCCAGCTGTTGAAACCCGTATTCCCCAGAAAAGTCTGGGGAAAATTAGTGAAACGTTTGAACTCCGATTTCGCGCGTTTTTTTTCATCGCGTTATTTTTCAACTTTATAAGTTGAATTTGCATTTTTGACGATTTGTTTCGGTAAGTCCATACCGAAAGGTATCAGAATCTGCAAAGTTGTGTTTTACGTTGCATGTGACCTTTAACCATTTATGATATTAGAGATGTACATATAATGTGAAACATAGATGAACGTATCTGGGTATGCAAACAAGAACCTTCGATGTTTGTTGAAACAATATGTTATAGTTATCTCTATTTAAAGATTCAAGTTGAGTAACATGCTGGTAATTGTATCAAGCTGCCTATCGGCAGGATATGGTATACGTCTTTAAGTCACATACACAGACATGAACAGAAACCAGAAACAAAACAAAACAAACATGAGCGACTAAGCGGGAAAGGCGAACTCCGCCACATTGATCTAAGGGTTGAAGCTAGAGAACATAGACTGTAACAATAGGGTGTCTGATTGCTTTGTGTATTTACAGTGTCTGACTCTCATTGATGGGTTGATGGTAGGCTGGCTGGTCGAAAATAACCTTAGTCTCTGCTAAAGAGAGTGGTTTGTTGCGGATCGCTTTGGTAAGGTTTCTGAAGGTGCGGGGGGTAGCAAATGAATATGATTGAAAATTGTTTTACACCACATCTGCGATTTTCCAGCTATTCGCAGCGAGAACCAGTAACTATAAATTCCAACACATGCCCATAACGAACACCACTTTAAAGGATGATCTCAAAAATTGAGTGAGTTTGTTTTTTACGCTGCTTTAAACAATATTCCAGCAATACCACTGTGGGGGGACACCAGAAATGGGCCGATGTCTTTTTAAAATGACAGGATCTTATGGCAATAGACTCGTATTAAAAGTTGGTGTAAAGTCTTAACATTAAAATGTGTTTCAATCAAAGCAGTATCAACAGAGCCTGAAAGTATGTGTTTCATGGCATACGGGCAAGAACGATGGGGCTGGTCTACCGCATATGGAGTCCATAATGATCTGAGATGGCAGATTCGGAGTCTTGTATGTCTGTTGGTGATACGAACGTTTTTCAAGTGCAGACTAATAGACTCGTGTATAATGCACTGAAGAGACTGTCCTCTGAAAAACTGGCAGTCACAGCATCATGTATACGTGTATTAGTTCAGGCTTGACATTTATTCCTAATCATGTTGGAATTTCCTTCTTTTCTTAGATTTGGATTCCTGCTTGATACTCAACTGTGTAACGCGTTCCATTTCATAATAAATCTCTTCTAGAAACAGCCACATGTAATCTACCCGTCTTTCACCTTCAAAAACAACTGATACCAAGTGTTCGCGAAAAGGGATATGTATGCTGCCGGATCGGTTGAACAAAACACAAGCACATACAATGACAAGGCAATTGATATCCTGAAAATACTTTACAGGACCTTGAATGTTGTAACCTTGATCAAATAACTGAGCTGGAGAATCACATGTGAAGGATATCCTGGGTACATCGAGCATGTGGACCCACTATGTAATGGATCCCTTCTTCTGTGATTTGTTTTATTTCATATACATGTCAGTGTACATGTTAAACGTATGGAGATTTAAACAGAGCTCGTTTTTTTAATTCGGTTACTGATCCATTTAATATGCCTGAGCATATGACTGAGAGATTTTCTTATTGTAACGCACGAATAAGGAATAAAGATGATGATAAGTGGGGAACCAGCAATGCGATATTTGGGAATTTATGGGATGCAGATGAGCACAAACTGCGTACTGTGTTTGCAGTTGCAGGAATTCCTTGTTAGAAATTGCTTTCAACAATCTACGTTGGACGTAAGTGGCCTGTTACTGGACTGGGTAGTCACAATCAGTGTTTCATCATACCCCAATGCGTGGAAAGGTGTTCATGACGTCAATCACTGCTTCGTTCACCCAATCATATGTCACTGTAGAGTAACTTGAAACAATCCAACAGTAAGCCGCTAAACAACAGAAACAACTCAATATTATTCAAAATAAACATAAGCTATAAAACAGAGATGGTTGATGTGATTTTGAGAACTTAATCCTTTTAATATCCTTACAGATCCCGAGTGAATCTTGTATTATATTACCGATGATGGAAGAATAGTTTTCTGAAATTACGTAATCCCTCAGAATAGTGTACTTGGTTTTTGTTAGGAAAGAAATATCGAAGCCATTGTCAATACCAATTAAATAGCGATGTGTGGCTGGAATGAAAACTGATAGCTATTTCCGGCACTGTGCATGGCGTCCGTGATGAACAATGAACTACATCAAGTAACCAGACATGCACGCGTTGTCAAATTGATGCCACGATGCACAGCAATTCTGGTTTATCAAGTGTAACAGTAAATAGCACTTTGCTGCATGTGTTGGGAGCTCTTAGTTAATGGCCAGTTGCTGAGTTTCCCATTAGATTAAATGGCAGTCCTGCTCCTGTGATAGACAGATAACAAGTGCTGTTAGAAGCCAGGATAATTTACAGTTATATGAAATGCCGAAAAATTCCTGGCTGATAAATTTCAAATGCAAACACTAAATACGAGTGACAGGGTAATGCATGCTGCACTAAGAGTGGTGTTTTGTGTTCGCGTAATGCGGCAAATTTATAATTATGGTCACTCAGGAACAATACGTGTTTTATCTGCAGGAAAACAAATCCCTAGAATTGGCTTGTGTTGTCTCTTTTTGCGACGGTGAATAAAACAGTATGATCTATCTCCTTACGCTGACAGTATCTGCAGTGGTGGTTGTGTTTTTTCATGCTGATTTCCGAATCGTTGTCAGTGTAAAAAGGTGATGTACTTGAAGGAATATTGTGTTCTCTGTTTGGTACCGAATATAAACTCAAATGAAAGACATGAACATGCTCCATTTGTTTGATGTAATGATAATAGCATCAGACGACGTACTTTTCAACGATTTTGAGTTCGAATTTCATAGTCAGCCAGATGACAGTACAATGCTTGTTAGCATCCTACTCGTGCTCTTGGGTTTTCGAGCCACCTCAAACTGACCACAAGCCGGGATATAACCGTCATCTCTTCTCATGCAGCTTCTGTGGACACTGTCGGCGAATATTGCACGTACTGGCATCTTAGGACATAGATAATCGATTATCTATGTCATATTTTACAGGTTAAGATAAGATGCCCAAGAGAGAGGTCCGGTGGGCTTGGCACAGTTAGGCTCAGGTACCATCGCCCCTGTACACGCAGCTCAGGCAGAGAATGAGACTTCTCCCAGGAAGCTCTGCCTAGTCGAACCTACCAGGTACTTTGAGGAGAAACAAGAGTGCATTACCTAGAGTGTCATAAGAGTTTTGCTCCCGGCGGAGAACCTGCGCTCCAAGGGATCCGGATGTGCAAAATTACACAATATTATCTTGAGTGAATGAGTTTAGTTTAACACTGCTTTTAGCACTATTTAAGCAATATCACGGCGAGCGGACACCATAAATGGGCTTCACACATTTCACCCGTGTGGGGAATCGAACCCGGGTCTTTGGTGTGACGATCAAAGGCTTTAACCACTAGGCTACCCCACCACCACCATTCTCTCATGAAGAGGCCCCACTTTATTATTAATTCTTGAGCAATATTTAGTATTATTGCTTATATACTGAGTCAAAAAAAAAAACCTTCACATTCTTTCTTCAGGACACTATAAAAGAACAAGAGATGGTAAGATGGTTAAATTGTTATTATTTCATTGCTGAGATCTGTGTGATGTACTCGATACACTGACAGTGCCATAATCAGTTCCATTAGGCTACACCGCCGTTCTAAAACATGGGTATACAGAATGTCAAGTCACAAGAATAAAAAATGCGAAATTTCTCAGTTCAATATCATGTATGGCCGCCCCGCGCATTCACCACTGCCAAACACCGTCTCCTCATCGACTGCCTGATGCTTGTGAACATGTGGTTGGGGATTCTGCGCCATTGCTCTTGCAAGGCAGCGCCAAGTTCCTGCAAATTCTGAGGCTGGTTCCTAAGACCACGAAGCCTTCTCCCAAGTGCATCCCAAACGTGCTCTATTGGATTAAGGTCAGGGGACCTCGATGGCCAGTCCATGACGTTGATTCCAGCGTTTTGAAGGAAATTTCGTGTCAACATCGCGGTATGTGGCCGAGCATTATCATGCTGGAACTGTAGACCTGGGCCATGAGCCGCCATGAAAGGAACGAGTTCAGGGGTGAGCACCTGGTCGCGGTAAGCAGCAGCTGTGAGGTTTCCACGGATGACCAGAAGTCGGGAACGGTTGTTCCCACAGAAAGCACCCCACACCATGCAACTTCCGCCCCCGAATCTGTCGACTTCCTGTACATAACATTGGGCATACCGTTCACGACGTCGTCTCCAGATTCTATGCCTGCCGTCCGCGAATCTGAGGGTAAACCTGGATTCATCGCTAAAGGCGACTCGATCCCAGTCTCTCTGGGTCCATCGGAGGTGACGTTGGGCCCACAGCAGACGTTGACGTTGATGAAACGGCGTCAATATTGGCCCACGATATGGACGTCGAGGATGGAGATTGGCAGCCAGCAACCGATTTGGAATGGTCTGTGAGGACAGTCGACCTCTAAACATCTCAGCCCTGGTTCGTGTAGCCGGCAGAAATCTGTCACGTAGGTGACGTAGGACGATTTGACGGTCTTCTGCTCCTGACGTCACACGTGGACGGCCCGACCTTGGGCGATCAGAAGTGGTGCCAGTTTGTTGTAGACGACCTCGCAAGTCATACACAGTACGAGGGCTGCATCCCATTGCTCTTGCGACGTCAATAACTGATCTTCCCGCTTGCAACATGCCAACGGCACGTTCACGTTGCACATTTGACAATCGTGGCATTTCAAGTACCGTTAGAACTGTGGTTTAAAATTGTTTTTTTCAATTCTTGAGGCCAATGCAAACACGTGCATATGAAGAAAACTTCGATGCGAAGATCACGTGATCAATTGCGCGTGCAAAACCTGTTTGGGCACTAACGTCATTTGCACGACGAATGGATGGGTTTGAGTGGGTTTTGCAAACGTTTTTCTAGAGTCGAAAGATAGGGATCCCATTTCGGATACATAGATGTATCATCAGAGAAAAATTATTCATTATTTTTCAAATTACAGTTTGTGAAGTTTTTTTTTGGCTCAGTGTGACACCCACTAATGTGTACACCTTTCAATAAAAAACATAAATAGTTACATTGATTAAAATTACAGTAACGAGTATCAAACTGATTCAGGAATGTTCTACTTTCGTTTTTGTATGAAACGTTTTTTGAAATATTAACGAAGAAACGTACCCTTACATGAGATGGGATTCAGAAACATCTGCTTTGCATCGAAGGCGCACACTGACAAACGTGTCATCCTATGTCTACCCTTTGGTGGTACCTGGGTGAAGGTATACTTGTGTGTATTTACATTGCGTCAAGATGACATGCAAAATGTGAACCGCTCACCTGCACTCGGGGCTTTGTGTCTGTGTCTTCTATGCGCCGAAATTGTCACCTCTGGCCTTAATTATATTAATGCAATATCCAGAACCCCTTCACTCATACATTATTCATGTTTAGTTTGTTTTTAGTCATGTATTCTTACATCGAAGACTTTTCATGTTTTTAATGATTTTCCTCAATTCTTCTAGCTTTGTCTGTGGATAAATATACAGTACATTAAACGAAAAGAATATAAATAAGAATACAACATTTGAGTTTGCTTTTCTATATTCTGTTATTCCTGAGGGTGCGTGAGTTTGGTTTCAACTTATACCTCTGAAGTTACAAGTAAATAGCAGCCACGTGTTACAGCTGGTAAGAAAAAAGCACTATACGGGTTATATAAGAGTTGCTCACTAAACATGGCCTTACTCTTATTTATCGCCAACATGTAGCAGAGATTGATCCGTGTATAATGGACATTAAAAGTTATAAAAAAAGCTGTAAACATTTCTGACCTGGCACTATATATTTGTATAGTGCTCGAGTTTACGAATATTCAAAGGATACTTTGTTTGTTTGGCTTCGTCGACTACATGCTTGACAAGACCCTGGAATATATTAAAACTATATATTTTTGTCCAGTTGGATGGGACAACGACAGAAAATATTAATGCTAACTAATTGTACATTGCACTGGTATTGTCTCCTTTTAAACTGTACAGTGGCCATTCACAAAAAAGAAAGTTATTTCCTTTGACACGGGGAATTGTCTTGATAAAATAATAAAGGTTAACATGTTTCAAAGTGATGCTATGGCATATAAATACATTCTTTCGAAAGCTATGATTGTGGGTTCGAATCTCGGTTAACATTCATTGTGCGTTCGTCTAGAAAGATTCAGCATTTAGCCATAAACATGTGGATGTTCTGTTACGCACGGAGGTTGGATACATTCAGCTTTGTTGGTACGGGCAGGTTTTCATAACAAAAATGAGACATGACTCCTTCACCAGTATTTAGGAATCCAGACGATTTCATTCATGAAAGGACGAGCTTTTATTGTGCACATATCTAATGCTGTGTACGGAGCATCTCTCCGGAGGCAATGTGATTTCCTTAATTATCTGCACATTTAACACTATGTAGTGGTCTGTTGTTCAATGCTTTGCCATTAAGGTGGTCTGAACGTACTCATAGTTACTTTCCCCAGCTGTTTCTCATCCTCTACTCTCGTGTAGCTGTAATCAGTTTCTGATGAAATGACCTGGTTAGATGAAGGCCTGGTGAATAGGATCACAAGATCGGATTAAGGATACTGGTTTTGCCAGTTTCATAAGGACGATGTCTGTTTGCCTGGATGGGTTGCCCATGTGTCCGAGATCATTTATACAAGCTGTGTCATTTTATCATTGCAGATTGTATATGTAATATCACTGGGTCCTAAAAGTACAATACTGCTTACGATCTCAAGTAAACTGATCATCTGAGGATTATGAAGGTGAAGGTGAAATATAAACTAAAAAGAGGAAACGCACAGGATAAAAATATGGAAATGTATTCAATGTATTTAAAACGTATTTAAACGTCACAAAAACACCACCATTTGCATGATAGTTTGTTAAACAATTTTCCTCTTCTTCATTCCAGTGTCTGAAATTATAGGAAAGATTTGGTATGGACAAATAAGTAACTTTCACGCCATTTAAGACAATTTGCTGCTTTCGAATACATTATTTGCCATTTCTCGGTATGATTTTGCACCAAACGCACTGCACTAAGGCCCCACATGCGATGGTCTGATTTTTATTGAATTCGTTCTTGTAATAACTGAAGTTGTTTTGACGCTCTCACCTACTGCTTGAAAATGTTGTGTATAGTTCACATATATCGCCATGCCTTTCGGATGTCCTCACTATTAACTCGGTTCTTTAATATCACCATACAACAGCATCAACAGACTGTGGTTTAACTTTTCATTCACTTAAGTACACACTTTATAGGTATATGGTGTTCACGTTGATCCAGGTGGATGGTGTTTATATTATACAGCAAAAAGGATGTAGTACACACTGTTTTAATTGTAAAGCAGGGGAACAGTCAACCAAAACCGTATTTGATTGGGCTTTAAAGGCAAAATAGTGGAGATAATCACATGTATGGATCACTGAAAATCAGGAATGGTACCAGGTATTCGGGAAAAGGGTAAAACGAGTTGAAAACGACAACAAAAGCGTCTGTAATTCGCGAAAGAACAGCACCGTGAATCAAAAAGTGGCAGATTGGTTTATATTCCCTTGTGGGTAGGCAGTGCAACTACGTTCCCGTGATAGTCTTCATCAATCTTGGTTGACCTTCGTGTGCATACAAGAAAAAATATATTCAATAATCTCCCCAATAATATGTCCAGACAATCTTTCCAACAGAAGGTCAGTTTCGATTGGTTTAGGGAGTCATGTCTTGAAAAAGGCAGACCAAGCAGTTAATCGCTCTTTGCTCTTTTTATGAACAGACTTCCTGTTAGAGTAGAAGACAAAAAAACCTGATGTGTTCAGAAACAGTTGCATCTACTGAATTGTTCTTGTCGTAAGTGAGTTCTGCAAAGAAAGTTTTCAGTCACCTTTTTGAACATGATTTGAGTTGTGTGGTCAATCAAATTGACACAGGGAAGGAACTGTAAAGGAATCATCCAGGCAATATCGGATCTGGACAGCTGTGAATGACAGACATCTGAGGCAGACACCGAGTAATCAACATTTAGGTACGCCGGTTATACCATATGTACATTGACATTGCTACAATGTGTCTTACACCACCACTAGATACATGTATATATACACTGATGTTTACACATTATTCCTTAATCCGAATATGTGTTAATTTGGATGAGGTCACTAGGAAACCCACACTTTTGGCTAAACGGTCACCTGTGTGTGTAATTGCATAATGGATCTGACGTTATAAACGAGTCAAACAGAAACGAAGGGACGTTGTGTTACAAGTGTACGTGTCTATGTATGTGTGTGGTCGTTATGAGCAACGTCTCTACGCCAGTTCTTGTTATCTCTCATGCCTGTGGGGTCCATCTCTAACTTTTCAGATTTTATTTTTTGAAAGCTACAAAGGAATATTTTTCAAACCTGATATAGCGGACGTGTATCCCGGTGAATTCATGTTTTTCTGTAGTTTCGAACTTAAATATAAAAGAGTTAAAGATTGATGTTGGAAAATTCTAAAATTCGTCATAATTATATTTTATTGGCAACAACACTGCAAACACGGATACGCCGTGATGACACTAAACACTTTTCAAAGCACCGTTAACCATAATAACACGCACTCCCATATAATTGAGCATGATACGCCAGAAAAAGCGGCATTAGCAAATGCTGGCAATGGAATATATAATGTCGTGAACACAGAGGAACATAAAAACGCATTTGCTAAGCTGACAGTTTACCCAGCCCACAGAATAGATTGTTTTGTCTGGATATTAATATTTTCAATACAGCTCGGTTGATATATCTTTAGCTCAATTGAATCAGATGTTTTTTTAGCAGTTTCAGTGTATGGTCGATTGCACACCAAATACATCATTCAATATTTCATAACGTTTTTTCTGTTTTACGCAATCTTTTATGTATCAATGACGTATAAAGCCAGTGAACGCCCAGAGCGAATCACGTCCAACAGTATCTATTTGATGTCTGAACAGTGGAAACCATCGATCTAAATACTGAGCGAGTGAGTGTGTTATGCTTATCGCCACGTTGAACAACACGTCAGTTGTATCACGGGATTTGATTATTCATTATTTTATTTCATAACAGAATTGAGAGTGAAGTTTTAGTTGTGGATGGGTTATCAAACACAGGTCAAGTTTGCAACATATTGTAGATCACATTGTCGATGTGGAATACATGTTGTAATAATTCAGACTAATCACCAGTTTCTAAGTGATTTCCAGAGACATTGTGTTTGCTTTTAATTCGGTAGGAATAATCATATGACCCACCAAGCCTTAAACATTTGGTGGAGGACAATACGTCAGTTCATGAAAAAGGATCCCGTGATTTTATAATACCTTCATTAGGCACTGCCTTGAAAAATGGTTTATTCTGTCACCAGCCAATCGATTGAATACCATCCTTAAGTGCACTTAAATGTGATGTCAGGCTTACAATGCATGTGAATTCCAAGATACTACATTGAATCTGATTTCGTGTCTGTGGGTATGTTGACTTGTTAGTGTTTTAAGATTCAACCAAATATTTCTTCTCTCATGGTACCAATGGTTCTTCTCTACAATAAAGTAATTCTCATTACCCGAGAATGTGGGAACATCCATGTACATAGTCATCAGCACCACAGCTTCCTGAACATGTATGTCATTGCATGATACAGTACTTGAAACACAGACCAATGGTTAATCACGCTATCAACAGCCCTCATCATCAGGATATGGACGTACAATCAACCAGTTACACGCTTCCACTAAGACGATCCTCTTTACGGCAGCTCTAGCGACGAGCAAGGGCTGCAACAAACCTGAGATTCGCCACAATGTTATAATGACATGAAAGGAGAGCATATTCTGGAATATAGATTATAATTCTATTGCATTTGGAAGTGATATTTGGAACATAAGTCTCTTCATAAAGCCTGGTGATATCGATAACAAATGTATTAACACCACAGACAGACAGCATTTCTTACGATAGTTATGGTTATATTTGTCTTGCACTCAGAAAGTTATTTTCTGCTCGTGCTCAGGCTTTCACAAAAAAGTGGCAAAAAGAGTTGCATAAGTTCGAGCATTCCATCATAGTAATCTGAAACATGGTAACATAAATGAGGTACAGCTCAAAGCGGCGTTAAACTGAAAGCACTCCTTTTTCTAGGCACCTCGGCCCAACGGTCTACAAAAAGTAACTGTGCCTAGGATTCTGTTATCGTGAGTTCAATTCTTAGATCTGTCTTTCCAACATGCATATAGATATATGATGGTTGCTTTGTCATGAAAACATCTATCCTCTTGGAATTCAGTTGCATAGCAAGGGTCGACAATCTGCCTCGCACCTCAAGCTGACACGTTCAAAGTGCTTTTAAGCGAAGATTCATTTTGTCTCAATTTAGATTGCCTTATAACAACTTAAAACAATTGTCTCCAAAGCCACAACAAATTGGATGTAAAAACATCAAATCAAACGAAACGAAACCAAACCAGAAATGCTTTTACACTTTCGCGGATCTCGACATTCACATAATCTCGAGGAAGCATCACCATGGTCAGTAAACACAATCAGTCGACTTTTAGTTTGTTTAGGATCACCATTAAGGTAATACGAGAGATCACCTGCATAAGTTCAGAAAGCCACATAGTCAATATTGCAAAAATCTTACTCACTGACAGTAACATGAAGTGTAGTAAACTCACGCATCAATGATTTTGATGAAACAGTAAGGATCAGTGTCACCAAAGTTCAAAATATCAAATTCGGTAACATGAATATAAATGTACGATACCTTGAGTTGAAAACTTGATGAAACTCACTGAATATACACGTTTCAAGTCCATAAGCGAAGCGTGTGAATTCATAGGCATAATTGCTTAGCATATTCAGGTCTATTTATAAGTTAATAGAACCGGATAATATCAATTATGTGGATTGTCTTTAGCGAGCATTATGTTATTGTATAATGCTGTATTGATACAAACCTTCAATAACAATTACTACCTGTACTTTAAAACACAATACATAATGTAGCTTCATCGAGTAACAAAATAATGAATGACTGAAAAAAGGTTAATGAATGACTGAAAAAGTCAGAATAACCGATGATAAAAAGATATCACTTGAAAGGAAAGTGCTTTACATTTAAGGCCTTGCTCATGGTGAAATCTCTTGATACAGACTAACACTGATCCACAGAGGTTTATGTCGCTTTGTTAAAGGAAATGCGCATTAAGAACGATCATATGTGGCAGCTTTATGTCCTTTAAATAATCTTGGCTTCGCTTAGTGTTACTTTTGCTGCATTGAAATCTCAAATGATTCGTAACAATCTGAAGGTTTGCTTCTTGCATCTTGCAACATTCTGGTGCGTTGCTCGTCACGATATGGCTGAGACATTGCCGATGTGACGTTAAATATTAACTCACTCACTCACTCACTCGCGCTTTAAAAAAATGCTCAGGAATACGTTTCACATAAAACAGATGAATTAGATCAGATAAAAAAAAGCAGTGATTAAACATTGGAGTCTTGTGTTTTGATGGCAACGTGTATTTGGTCAAACCTGTTTCTTCACCTGTAGTTGTAATTATTCAGGTGCTTGAGGTGGATTAATCCCGTTTTGCCCAGTATATCAAGTTATTCACGTTATGTACAGATTACTTCATGAATTCCCAGCTTGCATATGTTTACTCATGTTATTCATACATACTGTGCATCCACTTATGAATCGGTCTCATCTACAGCTAGATTGAAAAGCTAGTGCGGATCAAACAACTAAAAAAGTCACAAATTATATGGGTTTCAGAATCTGACTGAATTAATGAATATCATTGTGATTACATCTCAGTTTGACTAAAATTATTATAAACCTCCGATGAAGGTCGATATGATGTTCTGATATTGATATATTTACAGTTATGTATTCAGAGACAGTGACCACAAATGAGAGTGAAATACGTACGTTGAATTTTAAAGTGGACGATGGGTGAAGTTATTATGGTGTGAAGTTGGGATGCATTGGCTCTTAAAGAAAGTGGTAGTTGAAAGAGTTCTCGTGCAAGGACAGTCAAGCCGAGAAGGCAAGATGTATGAGTGTCAATGCAGTGACTGTGGAGTAGAGTTGGTATCATGGTATCTGTTAACTGCCATTTAATGAAGGATGGATTGCACATGCGTGTTTATGCTGTGGTTGCTGGGTTACATTTGAGGTTTGGCTAAGCATGTATGGTGTGTACAAGTGGATGCAGAAGCCTTTCAATGGGTAGTTGTAGCACTGATGATGTAGTGGACTTTGAGTGAAAAAGGTATGCTGTTTTAGAGGCGTAACAGCTGACGTTGAGTGAAGTATGTACGATGTGTGAGTTGCGTTGTAGTGGACATTGGTTGAATACATTTGGGCGAGTAACATCATTTTCTAGGTAACTGTTTTTTTTGCGAAAAAGTCATAATTCCGGGAATTCATGTCATCAGTAAGTGGGTTTGATATTGCGCCCTTCTAAAAAGACATATTATTGTTGCACAACTCGTACTTAGTGTTACCATGTATGATTGGGCCATCCATGTCCAATCATTCATTAACTGGTGTATAATCGCTTCACTACATATTATGCTTTGCGATGCCCACTTCTATAGTACACCATAGGAATATGCTTGCCCAAAACACAAAACCTTTTGAGAAATCTCTATTTGGATTGTGTCGTAGGTGAAACATTTTGTAGCGACACCGAGTCTGAGAGGTGATTCTCATAAATATACTCCGTATGTAGGTTTACAAACATGTTTCCATCGATACAAGGATCACCTTACATCTGATATGTTTTCACAGCCATTGTTTAACACAGCAAACATTCTGGAGCCTCCGTCGTTGACATTCATGGCTCAAATGTGAGTATCGTATTTTCGTACATGACGACCGCCTTTTTCCTGTTCAAAATGCCAATTGTTCAAATGCCAATCGTGCCTCGTGCTTTGATGTTCCGGCTCGTACATACATGATGCTTGATTTGTCACCAAATACATCTATTCCCGAGGTTTCCACTTAAATGGCAAACATCAAAGACCTTCATCAAAGAGGGCATTCAAACGTTGTTATAACGAAGAAATGGAGTTCAAATTGCTGGACTTGATTGTCTCTGGTAGGATGGCATCATATCAAGAGGAAGTAAGATGAGTTGAAATGGTGATTGCACCAAACTATACCGCATTTATATAGCGACGCTCATATAGACGTACTTACATGCGTGCGTATTTGTATGGCCGCTTGTACTAGTAAGGACTAATGCCAGTTTAATGATTATATAATTTATAACAGGCCACAGTTTAGCATCGAAACCTACTTAAACACAGCAAGCCGTAAATACGTGCAGTACGTTTACATTCTTAAGAGCGATTTCTGTTCCATCGTTTGAAGTGTTTTGGTATGATGGGATAAGGGACCTCCAGGAAAACGTTTTATGATCATAAAGGTCAGTGTAAATTTAAAGGTAGAATACTTGAGAAGACACGAGTGTTGACGACGAAAATTTAAAAAAATGCCTACTCCTGACTATTTTAAACAACTGATCATCGCATGGAGTTAAACAATTAAACAATTTAACGTTAACCCCTAAATGCAGATAGTAACATTTGGTTAGATTCATGTGGCATACAAGCTTTCAGTCATTAGAATACACGTACTTCATATCTATTTCTACAGTGGTAATGAAGAAGACACAAACTGAATATATTGTAGCTGGCTGCCGATCCAAATGAAGTCATGTAACAATATACTGGAATACATTTGTATGAACAATACATTCAAGCTAGACACATGTTCCAAAATATCTCTTTTTGATACTTCTTTTGACATGGTCCTAACTAAAACAATACCTACTGGGCACACGCGATGTATTTCTTCATGTATATGTACAACATGGTAATGGTGACTCCTTTCATTCCTTCACTTAAACGATTGTTAATTATATCGTTTAAGCCACCATAAAAGAACCATGGCCCATCAGAGGAAACTCTGTCTCTCATCTTGGGAACTAAAAACTGTCTGCGATTGTGTCATCATCCATTCCGAGAACGGTTCAAGTTGCTGATAGCGTGTGATTGTGGTAGATAGCCTCTATAGGACTCTACAATATAAACAATCCTCAGAAAGATGATAGTTCGTGTTTGGAAACATCATAATTAGTCGTTTGTATGCGTCTGGGAGAATTTATATGAAATACATATCATATCCAGTAATAAAAACAAGATATAGACATCTGAACAGTAATGTTCAACAATATTAAACTGATATTGAACACGAATTCCAATGGTTTCTTCTCGTGGTTACATTGTTCGTAATTCCCAAGATCCGGATTTTCTAGTCATCTTTCTCGATATCCTACCTCATGTCCGTGCTGTATAGCTATATTTACTTTTATTGGTTTCATCTAACCTCCTGAAAGTATCAACATCAGTGAACACTTGGTGGATTTGACAATTTATGTAACAATATGTTTGATGGAGTTTGTATTCTCAAAAGAAATTGACATTAGAGAATACCACATCACGATGTAATATGTTTGGGATCTCGGATCTTCGGTAAGTTTGGAAGTCTGAAATCATATGCATAAGAACGAGACAATAGCAAACGTGTTATAATTTATATCCCCAAATTAAGAGGAGCGTGTGAGTGAGGCAGGGCTGGAGTTTAGTCAAGGGCGAATGCTTCAATGTGCTGTAAAATTGACCAAGCAGCATGATCTGTAACTATTCATAACAGGTAAGTCATGTTTAGATTAAAACTAATGTAATTTTTTACTATCAATCTGGCCTTCTTACGTCTATACATTGGATCCAATTTAAACACGCAAACTGTATAATAATAAAGAAGTTTAAATCTTTGATCGCAAAGATGATAAATGAAAACAAGATATATGACACAAAGGTCACAATAAACCATCGACCAGGTGATTGTGCAATACATTTCTATTGATCTCGTATTGATGGCCTGAAAGGGATACTATTCAAGTACAGGCAACAATGTCATGTCCATAAAGCTGTCGTCTCGGCACTTGTGTCGGAGAACATAATAGGATAAAACCTCTTCGTTGTGAGGTCTTACTTTCGACTTTCATTTTCACCTCTTGACATTATATCTTTCTTTTCATTCTGTTGAATAGCTATTGTCAGTGTTTCCCCTTCCTCTGATGATGGCTTCTTTTCCATGTGCCTCAACTGCAAGGTAAACCTGCGAACACATTTGCATATAAAATATCTCTAGGATAAAATATAGCAGTAGCTGCAATACAATTTTATGAATTTCAGAAAGACATTCACACATGAAATCACTATTTTGTCCAATTGAAAAACTTCAACGCATCATCAACAAACACAGTTATACCGTGTAATTATTACCTCCTTTCTTGTTGACAAGCCCAGACCTGTCCTCCTACTTGCGTCACCATGTACACTTTATTGACACAGTGGTAGATCTGAGGAGCCCAGAGGCAAAACCATGTTGAATTCGATTGGTAAAAGGACTGGGTGAGCAATGTAGTTTTGGGGATAGCAAATCTGTCAATTTTAATTTAGACCTAATAACTCTTTTCGAATGGCATGGGAATACGTTAGATTGTTCGCCATTAACCTCAACGCCACCGTGCATGAAATAACCCCATAAAGCAGATGTATATTTCCACTTCAATCAATATGATTAGAATTAATTATGGAAAGATAGCTTCCTCTGCAATGTGGCGTTGGATTGCTGGTGTTTCATTGATAACAACTGAGGCTGACACATTAACTCACTGATTGGCAGTGAGCATTTGATTTTCTATCAGTTCGAAAGCTCTTCAGGTTAGTTTTTACCCTCCGTGAGATTGTGAGAATATCAGATGGCAAATCCGTTCAAATATTAGTGCTTACGCATGAGGTCGGTAGAGGACGATCCTGGAAAGACCTTTCGATGAGAGACTTGCGTGAGATAGCTTGCCTCGCACACAGTTCTAGCAATAAATTGAATTTCAATGGCCACGTAATGGATCGCATTTCAGGCAAGTTTCGAGGCAGCTCAGGAAATGATGTTTGCTCCACAAAAACTATCGGATTCTGAGTACGGCAAAGTTAGTTAACATAAAGAGAAGTGTTGACTGAATGCTTGGGAAACGTTATGGGCTGTATGTGCAGCGGAATAAATTAATCTCATCACTGAAGGACAAAGGAATTTGAAGAAAATATCTGGATTACATATATGGGTGCCAAACCATAAACTCTCCTCTGAATCCTGAACACCGTCTATCATTCCACTTGAGGCCATTTGCTCACTCTCGAATCCCGAATACAAATACACTCAGATACCAGAAGCACATGGCAGAATTCACTCTACAATGTCAGAAAGAAAATTGATTTTTTCCCATAATGAAATTGAAAATGTGTACTCGTTCTTGTCATTATCATTGTCCATACGTACAGTACTGATCACAACAATACCGTTGTCATATATTCTGTAGCATCCCCAAGTCATAAACAATGTCATATTCCTTTCTATTGATTTGTAATCGTGTGTTGAAAACTACTGTAAAGTATGGAATTCAAGAAGGGAAATTATTGTGTTGTTGTATTGTCGCATTGTTGAAAAAACACAAGTAAAAAGGAATCAAAGTTAGAAAAGCGTGGCCAGGCAATATTTTTGGCGATTGGTCGCTCTTTGATTAATTCAACGTCCTGTCTAGGATTCCACAGTATATACCACTGTCTCCAGTATTGCACAATAGTATGTCACAGAAGAGACCAGACAGTCCCGGTCAGGTCTCAAGTACACAGTGTTGGCATTACAACGTTGAGATGAGCAAGTTGCACACATTCGCGGCAAAATGTACCTAACGCAATAATATCTGTCAGCTCGAACTTCATTACCTGCTTAAGTCAATTAAGACAATGGATTTGTCTGGTCCAGGCGGAATCGTGGTAGGCAGTGCTACCTCTATATGCACGACATTTCAGAGAGACCAAATGTCCCCACTTCTCCATAGTTCTTGTCATTGCAGATGTAACAAGTAATATACATATATGTGGAAAAGTTCATCGAAAGTTAATCTAAAATATCAACGCACATTAATCATTTATGATATAAGAGATGTGCATATAATGTGTGAGATAGATGAACGTATGTGGGTATGCAAACACGGCGTTTCAAGTTGTGTAACATGCTGGTAATTTTATCAAGCTGCTTAAGTCACATACACAGACATGAACAGGAACGAAACAAAACAAACATAAGCGACTAGGCGGAAAATTGCTAAAACGAAACTCCTCCACATTGATCTAAGGGATGAAGCTAGAGAACATAAACTGTAACAATAGATCTAAAGTGTCTGATTGCTTTGTGTATTTACAGTGTCTGACTCTCCTTGATGGGTTGATGGTAGGCTGGCTGGTCGAAGAAACCTTAGTCTCTCCTAAAGGAAGGCTTGATTCGCACGTTGCGGATCGCTTCGGTTATGTTCGTAAAGGCGCGGGGGTAACACATGAATAGGATTAAATATTGGTGTGCGTCACATCAGCAATTTTCCAGCTATTCACATCCAGAACCAGTAACTATAAATTCGAACACATGAACATAACGAACAGCACTTAAAAGGATCAACTCAAACACCAATTTCTTTTTAAAATTGTTTTAAGAAGTCACATCAAAATCTGCTTCCCGTATCAATGCAGTATCAACACAGACTAAAAGTATATGTTTGATGGTATACTGGCAAGGACGATGGCGCTGGTCTACTGCATATGCAGTTTTATTAATAATGATGTGAGATCTGGGGCGGATTTGGAGTTTGGTATATCTCGCAGCATTAATAAACGCAGACGAATTAGCCTCGTGTAACATGCACTGAAGAGACTGTCCTCTGAAAAACGGCCAGTGATCGGTTGCACACAACACCAGCACAATGACAAGGTAATTGGTATCATGAAAATACACACGGGAATATATGGTACAGATTGAAATATGAAATTGCATCAGGTATCTGTTTTGTCACTGATGAGCCGAATTTTGAAACGGCCTCCGGGTGTCTACCATGAAATATTTTGAAATCTTTACAGGACTTTGAATGTTGTAACCTTCATCAAACAACTGAGATGGAGAATCACATGGGAATGATATCCTGGGTACATCAAACATGACACACTATGTCAAACACTATCATTGTAATGGATCCCTTCTTCTGTGATTTGTTTTATTTCAAATACATGTCATTGTACATGTTAAACGTATGGGGAATTATACAAATCTCGTTTTTTAATTCGATAACTTATCCATTTAATGTGCCTGGGCATATGGCAGACAGAAACCGATTTTCTTATTGTAACGCACGAATTAGGACTAAAGATGATTATAAGTGGGGAACCAGCAATGCGATATTTGGGAATTTATGGGATGCAGATGAACACAAACTGCGTACTGTCTTTGCAGTTGCAGGAATTCCTTGTTAGAAATTGCCTTCCATAATCTACGTTGGACGTAAGTGGCCTGTTACTGGACTGGGTAGTCAGAATCAGTGTTTCATCATACCCCAATGCGTGGAAAGGTGCTCATGACGTCAATCACTGCTCTGTTCACCCAATCATATGTCACTGTAGAGTAGCTTGAAACAATATAAGAGTAAGCCGCTAAACAACAGAAACAACTCAATATTATTACAAAATAAACATAATCTATAAAACAGAGATGGTTGATGTGATTTTAGAACTTAATCCTTTTAATATCCCCACAGATCCCGAGTGAATCTTGTATTATATTACCGATGATGGAAGAATAGTTTCTGAAATTATGGAATCCCTCAGAATAGTGTACTTGGTTTTTGTTAGGAAAGAAATATCGAAGCCATTGTCAATACCAATTAAATAGCGATGTGTGGCTGGAATAAAAACTGATAGCTATTTCCGCCACTGTGCATGGCGACCGTGATGAACAATGAACTACATCAAGTAACCAGACATGCACGCGTTGTCAAATTAATGCCACGATGCACAGCAATTTTGGTTTATCAAGTGTAACAGTAAATAGCACTTTGCTGGAAGTGTTGGGAGCTCTTAGTTAATGGTTGGTTGCTGAGTTTCCCATTAGATTAAATGGCAGTCCTGCTCCTGTGATAGACAGATAACAAGTGCTGTTAGAAGCCAGGATAATTTACTGTTATATGAAATGCCGAACAATTCGTGGCTGATAATTTTCTAATGTAAACAATAAAAAATACGAGTGACAGTGTAATGCGGGCTGCACTAAGAGTGGTGTTTTGTGTTCGCGTAATGCGGCAAATTTATAATTATGGTCACTGAGAAACAATACGTATTTTATCTGCAGGAAAACAAATCCGTAGAATTTGCTTATGTTATCCCTTTTCGCGACGGTGAATAAAACTGTATGTTCTATCTCCTTACGCGGACAGTATCTGCAGTGGTGGTTCGGTTTATTCATGCTGATTTCCGAAACGTTGTCAGTGTAAAAAGGTGATATACTTGAAGGAATATTGTGTTCTCTGTTTGGTACCGAATATGAACTCAAATGAAAGACATGAACATGCGCCATTTGTTTGATGTAATGATAATAGCATCAGACGACGTACTTTTCAACGATTGTGAGTTCGAATTTCATAGTCAGCCAGATGACAGTACAATGCTTGTTAGCATCCTACTCGTGCTCTTGGGTTTTCGAGCCACCTCAAATTGACCACAAGCCGGGATACAACCGTCATCTCTTCTCATGCAGCTTACATGCACACTGTCGGAGAATATTGCACGTACCGGCATCTTAGGACATAGATAATCGATTATCTATGTCATATTTTACAGGTTAAGATAAAATGCCCAAGAGAGAGGTCCGGTGGGCCTGGCCCAGTTAGGCTCAGATACCATCGCCCCTGTACACGCAGCTCAGGCAGAGAATGAGACTTCTCCCAGGAAGCTCTGCCTAGTCGAACCAACCAGGTACTTTCAGGAGAAACAAAAGAATCCCCAACACTGCAGCCATCTGCATTACCTAGAGTGTCATAAGAGTTTTGCTCCCGGTAGAGAACCCGCGCGCAAAGGCATCCGGATGTGCAAAATTACACAATAACATTCTATCTTGAGTGAGTGAGTTTAGTTTTACACTGCTTTTAGCACTATTTAAGCAATATCACGGCGAGGGGACACCATAAATGGGCTTCACACATTTCACCCGTGTGGGGAATCGAACCCGGGTCTTTGGCGTGACGATCAAACGCTTTAACCACTAGGCTACCCCACCACTACCATTCTGTCATGAAGAGGCCCCACTTTATTATTATTCTTGAGCAATATTTAGTATTATTGTTTATATAATTAACACTGGTAGTGCCATGTACCAATATTGTGTTATTCAGGGACATTTGCTGTAATCATTAGTCTTCTTTATGTCTGTTATAATAAGAGGAGAACGAGTTATACAGTATGGAAACAAGGACTGGACAATGATTTCATTAACAGGACAAAAAACATTGAGAAAAACTACGACGCCATAGAATTTGCATTTTTATATCACGATGATGTTGCTCGTCCTTCGTCGTAGGAATCCAACTGTTCTTATTCTGACAAAGTGTTCGTATTGTTTACACACCATATACGATTCTTCTCAATCGGATTGAATATTTGCGAGAGAAAAAGAGAGGATAATGGTGTTTGTGAGAAATGCTTTTCAGATTTTTCCCAACAGATTGACGTTTCTATGACGTGCAGCGAAACAAAGTATCTTTTAGAGACGGGTTGTGAATGTTCATTTTCAGGATTTTTAAGCATATGTGCGACTGTTTTAACGTCCTACCCTGTCAACATAAAGGAATGAAATAGCAATCAGCAGAGCAGATTCACGAAATGCTGAGTTCAAACTCTCTGTCTTTGTTAATAGGGTTTGGTTGCGATGATTTCCTTTGACACGGGGAATTGTCTTGATAAATAATAAAGGTTAACATGTTTCAGAGTGATGCTATGGCATCTGGATACATTCTTTCGAAAGCTATGATTGTGGGTTCGAATCTCGGTTAACATTCATTGTGCATTCGTCTAGAAAGATTTAGCATTTAGTCATCAACATGTGGATGTTCTGTTACGCACGGAGGTTGGATACATTCAGGTTTGTTGGTACGGGGCAGAGTTTAATAAGAACAAAGAGACACGACTCCTTCGCCAGTATTTAGGAATCCAGACGATTTCATTCATGAAAGGATGAGCTTTTATTGTGCACATATCTAATGCTGCGTACGGAGCATCCCTCCGGAGGCAATGTGATGTTCTTAATTATCTGCACATTTAACACTATGTAGTGGTCATTTATGTGGTCTGAAAAATAACAGCTTACATTAATTCTATTGTTCAATGCTTTGCCATAAAGGTGGGCTGAACTTACTCGGATGTCCTCACTATTAACTCGGTTCCTTACCACCATATAACAGCGGCAATAGACTGTGGTTTAACCTTCCATTCACTTCTATTAAGTAAGCCTTTAATAGGTATGGTGTTCACGTTGATCCAGGTTGATGGTGTTTATATTATACAGCAAAAATGATGTAGTACACACTGTTTTAATTGTATAGCAGGGGAACAGTCAGTATCGATAATCCGCCCAAAACATATTTGATTGGGCTTTAAAGACAAAATAGTGGAGATAATCACATGTATGGATCACTGAAAATCAGGAATGGTACCAGGTGTTCGGGAAAAGGGTAAAAAGAGTTGAAAACGACAACAAAAACGTTTGTAATTCGCGAAAGGACAGCACCGTGAATCCAAAAGTGGCAGATTGGTTTATACTCCCTTGTGGGTAGACAGTGCTACTACGTTCCCCGTGATAGTTTTCATCAATCTGGGTTGGCCTTCGTGTGCATACAAGAAAAAAATATATTCAATTATCTCCCCCATAATATGTCCAGACAATCTTTCCAACAGAAGGTCAGTTTCGATTGGTTTAGGGAGTTATGTCTTGAAAAAGGCAGACGAAGGAGTTAATCGCTCTTTGCTCTTTTTATAAACAGACTTCCTGTTAGAGTAGAGGACAAAAAAAACTGATGTGTTCAGAAACAGTTGGATCAACTGAATTGTTCTTGTCGTAAGTGAGTTCTGCAAAGAAAGTTTTCAATCACCTTTTTTGAACATGATATGAGTTGTATGGTCAATCAAATTGACACAGGGAAGGAACTGTAAAGGAATCATCCAGGCAATATCGGATCTGGACAGCTGTGAATGGCAGACATCTGACGCAGACACCGAGTAATCAACATTTAGGTATGTCGGTTATACCATATGTACATTGACATTGCTAAAATGTGTCTTACACCGCCACTAGATACATGTTTATATACATTGATGTTTACACATTATTCCTGAATCCGAATACGTGTTAATTAGGACGAGGTCACTAGGAAACCTGCACTCTTGGTTAAACGGTCACCTGTGTGTGCATTCGCACAATGGATCTAACGTTATAAACGAGTCAAACAGAAATGAAGGAACATTGTGTTAACGTGTTTATGTATGTGTGTGGTCTTTATGAACAACGTCTCTTCGCCAGTTCTTGTTATCTCTCATGCCTATGGAATCCATCTCTAACATTTCAGATTTTATTTTTTGAAAGCTAGAAGGGAATATTTTTCGAACCTGATATAGCGTGCGTGTATCTTGGTGAAATGAACTTTTTCTGTAGTTTCAACATAAATATCCGAGTATCAAAGATGGTCGTTGGGAAATTCTAAAATTCGACCTAATTATCACTAACAACACTGCAAACAAGCTGATATACCGTGATGAAACTAAATACTTTTCAAAGCTCCGTAAACCATAATAACACGCTCTCATCTCAAATTAATATTGTTCGTGTTACTGTTAATGGGAGCGAAACATATATAATTGAGCAGGATCACCCAGTAAAAGTGGCACTAGCAGCTGCTATATGTAGAATATTTAACTACGTGTTAGGTTTTTATATTAGTTTCAATATATTTGTGATTTTCGCCCTTAAATTCGTCTTATGAGTTCGCCAGACCCTGTTTGTGAAGCATTTGACGAGGATAAAAATGAAGATCATAGTTTGTGCCACGAAGGTCACTTTTCGTCGAGGCGTAGCCTGCAAGCTTATAAAATGATTATCATTACATGTGTATTATGAAGACAGACGAGCATTAAAACGCACTTGCTTAGATGACAGTTTAGCCAGGCCACAAAATAGATTGTATAGTCTGGATGTTGCCATTATCAACAAATCACGGTTGATATATCTATAGATTATGTCAAACTCTTCAAGTGTATCAACTCAAATACAATTCTCCTATATATTTCTCTTTGTGCATATGTTGTGTATCATTTGCTTGATAACCATGTTAGGATATAGACCGAAACGTTGCATCTGAGGCAATAAACAAGTTGTCTGTCAATAAAAAGTGTTCCTCTTCAAGTGACAGATTGGTCTATACTCCCTTGTGGATAAACATTGAGACAACGTTCTTTCGATTGTCTCCAACAATCTGTGTTGACGTTTGTGTGGAGGCGAGAAAAAAAATATTCAATAATTTCAACGAAAAAAGGGTCCAGACAATCTTACCGACATAAGGTCAGTTTCGATTGGTTTGGGGATTTATTTCATGAAAAAGGCAGACGAGAGACGCAATCGCTCTTTGTTCTTTTTATAAACAGACTTACTGTTAACGTGGAAGAAAAAAAAAACACCGATGTGTTCGGAAACAGTTGTATGAACTGAATTGTTCTGGGCCCCGTTCCTCAAAGCGATCGTAGCGCTACGACAGTCGTAAGTCTATGTTAAAAGTATGGGAGTTACGATCATCTTAGTGCTACGATCGCTTTGTGGAACAGGGTCCTGGTCGCAAGAGAGTTCTACAAAGAATGTTTTCAATCGCCTTTTTGAACATGATATTAAATGCGTGGTCAGTCAAATTGACACTGGGAAGGAACTGTAAAGGAATCATCGAGGCCATAGCTGGGAATGAAAGACATCTGACGCAGATACCTGGTGGTCAACACATAAGTCTCTTCTGAGTATGACAGTTACATGTATATTGACACGGCTATACTGTGTCTTAAACTGCCACAGGATATATAGATCAATATTAACACAAATCTTTATCATTCCTTCATTCGAATATGTGTTGATTTGGATGAGGTCACTAGGAAACCCACACTCTTGGCTAAACGGTCACCTGTGTGTGTAATCGCACAATGGATCTAACGTTATAGACGAGTCAAACAGAAACGAAGGGACGTTGTGTTACAAGTGTACGTGTGTATGTATGTATGTGTGTGGTCTTTATGAACAACGTCTCTGCGCCAGTTCTTGTTATCTCTCATGCCTATGGGGTCCATCTCTAACATTTCAGATTTTTTGTTTTGAGAGCTACAAAGGAATATTTTTCAAACCTGATATAGCGGACGTGTATCCCGGTGAATTCATGGCATTCTGTAGTTTCGAACTTAAATATAAAAGTGTCAAAGATGGACGTTGGAAAATTCTAAAATTCGTCATAATTATATTTTATTGTCAACAACACTGCAATCACTGATACGCCGTGATGAAACTAAACACTTTTCAAAGCTCTGCTAACCAGAACAACACGCACTCTCATATAATTGAGCATGATTACACCAGAAAAAAAGTGGCATTAGCAAATGCTGGCAATAGAATATATAATGTCGTGAACACAGAAGAATATAAAAACGCATTTGGTAAGCTGATAGTTTAGCCAGCCCACAAAATAGATTGTTTAATTTTCAATAAATCTCGGTTGATATATCTTTAACTCAATTGAATCAGATAGGGTTTCTTTTTGCAGTTTCAGCGTATGGTAGATTGCACACCAAATGCATCATTCAATATTTCATAACGGTTTTTCTGTTTTACGCAATCGTTTACGTGTCAATGATGTATAAAGACAGTGAACGCCCAGAGCGAATCACGTCCAGCAGTATCTATTTGATGTCTAAACGGCGGACCCCACCAATCTAAATACTGAGCGAGTGAGTGTGTTGGGCTTATCGCCACGTTGAACAACACGTCAGTTGTATCACGGGGTTTGATTATTTATTATTTTTGTTTCATAACAGAATTGAGAGTGAAGTTTTAGTTGTGGATGGGTTATCTAACTCAGGTCATGTTTGCAAGATATTGTAGATCACATTGTCGATGTTGAATGAATGTCGTAATAATTCAGACAGATCACCAGTTTCTAAGTGATTTCCGGTGACATTGTATTTGCTTTTAATTCGGTAGGAATAATCATATGATCCACCAAGCCTTAAACATTTGGTGGAAGACCATACGTCAGTTCATGAAAAAGGATCCCGTGATTTTATAATACCTTCATTAGACACTGCCTTGAAAAATGGTTGATTCAGTCACCATCCAAACGATTGAATACCATCCTTAAGTGCACTTAAATGTGATGTCAGGCTTACAATGCATGTGAATTCCAAGATACTACATCGAATCTGATTTCGTGTCTGTGGGTATGTTCACATGTTAGTGTTTTAAGATAATCAAAATATTTCTTCCATAATGGATCCAAAGATTCTTTTTTACAATAAAGTAATTCTCATTACTCGAGAATGTGGGAACATCCATTTACATAGTCATCAGCACCACAGGTACCTGTACATGTATTCCACCGTATGATACAGTAATAGAAAGACAGACCAAAGGTTAATGAGGCTATCAGCCGCCCAAACCATTAGGATACGGACGTACAATCAACCAGTTTCACACTGCCACCAAGGCGATTCTATCCTCTTTGCGGCAGCTCTAACGACGGACAAGGGGCGCAACAAAACCGAAATTGGCCAAAGCGTTATAATGACATGAATATTTTGATATAAAACACCATAGTACCTTTTCAGGAAAACAGGACAATTATCATTGACAATTTGATGTCACTGAAGCCATTACTCTCAACTCCTGATGTTGTGAAAGGAGAGCATATTCTTGAATATAGATTATAATTCTATTTGCATTTGGAATGATATTTGGAACATCAGTCTCTTCATAAAGTCTGGTGATATCGATAACAAATACAGTAACACCACAGACACACAGCAATTCTAACGATAGCTATGGTTATATTTCTATTGCACTCAGCAAGCTATTTTCTTGTCAAGAATTCTCGGACACAGCTGTACAAGAACAAAAATCCACTTTCTTGCATGTGTTTGAACTAACGCTACATTATCATACCCACATATAGCCTGCTTCTGAGTTCGAACTAGAGGTCTGCCCGTGTCAGGGTTTCATAAAAAAGCGGCAAAAAGAAGTGCATAAGATGAGCATTCCATCATAGTAATCTGAAACATTGTAACATAAATGAGGTACTGTTCAAAGCGGCGTTAAACCGAAAGCACTCCGTTATCGAGGCACCTCGGCCCAGCCATCTACAAAAAGTAGCTGTTCCTCAGATTCTGTTGTCGTGAGTTCAATTCTTAGATCCATCTTACCAACATACATATAGATATATGATGGTTGCTTTGTCATAAAAACATCTATCCTCTCGGAATTCAATTACATAGCAAGCGTCCACAATCTGCCTCGCAACTGAAGTTGACATGTTTTGTTACACCAAGAATCATTCTTTGTGCCATTTTAGATTGTCGTATAACTACTTAAAACAAACATGGTGTCAATTGTCTCCAAAGCGACAACAACGTGGATGTAAAAAGATCAAATCAAACCAAACCAAGCCAGAAATGCTTTTACACTTTCGCTGGTCTCGACATTCACAGTGAAAGGTTAAGTCAGTAATCTCGAGGAAGCATCACCATGGTCACTAGACAGAATCAGTCGACTTTGAGTTTGTTTTGCATCACCATTAAGGTAATACGAGATATCACCTGCATAAGTTCAAAAAGCCACATAGTCAATATTGCAAAAATGTTACTCACTGACAGTAACATGAAGTGTAGTGAACTCACGCATCAATGATATTGATGAAACAGTAAGGTTCAGTGTCATCAAAGTTCAAAATATCAAATTCGGTAACATGAATACAAATTTACGATACCTTGAGTTGACAACATGATGAAACTCACTGAATATACCAAACGAAGCGTGTAAATTCATAGGCATAATTGCTTATGATGTTCAGATCTATTAATAAGTTAATAGAACCGGATAATATCAATTATGTGAATTGTGTTCAGCGAGCATTATGTTATCGCATAATGCTGTATTGATACAACCCTTCAATAACAATGACTACCTGTACTTTAAAACATAATACATAATGTAGCTTCATCGAGTAACAAAATCATGAATGACTGAAAAAGGTTAATGAATGACTGAAAAGGTCAGAATAACCGATGATAAAAAGAAATCACTTCAAAGGCAAAGTGCTTTACATTTAAGGCCTTGCTCATGGTGAAATCTCTTGATACAGACTAACACTGATCCACAGAGGTTTATGACGCCTTGTTAAAGGAAATGCGCATTGAGGGTGATCATATGTGGCAGCTTTATGTCCTTTAAATAATCTTGGCTTCGCTTAGTGTTACTTTTGCTGCATTGAAATCTCAAATGATTCGAAACAATCTGAAGGATTGCTTCTTGCATCTTGCAACACTCTGGTGCGTTGCCGATAGCTAAGTTTGCCCTTGATAACGGTGTTCTTTGAAGTGTAGCCACAAAAGCTGACTTCATGTCATAAACGTCAAATACATATTTTATGACCATATTTCATGTGTCAGGTTAACGCTGTTACGGATTAATTAACTTTCCTTTTCGCGCATTAAAGACAATGATAAGGAATGAGTTTCACATAAAACACAGGATTTAGATCAGAGAATGAAAAGGCAGTGATTAAACATTTGAGTCTTGTGTTTGATGGGAATGTGATATTTGGTCAAACTTGTTTCTTCACCTGTAATTGTAATTATTCAAGTTATTGAGGTGGATTAATCCCGCTTTGCCCAGTATATCAAGTTATTCACGTTGTGTACAGATTACTTCATGAATTCCCAGCTTGCATGTGTTATTCATACATATTGTGTATCCACTTATGAATCGGTCTCAACTACAGCTAGATTGAAATGCTAGTGTGGATCAAAGAACTAAAAAGTCACAAATTATATGGGTTTCAGCATCTGACTGAATTAATGAATATCATTGTGATTACATTTCAGTTTGACTAAAATTATTATAAACCTCCGATGAGGGTCGATATGATGTTCTGATATTGATCTATTTACAGTTATGTATTCAGAGACAGTGACCACAAATGAGAGTGAAATACGTACGTTGAATTTTAAAGTGGCCAATGGGTGAAGTTATTATGGTGTGAAGTTGGGATGAATTGGCTCTTAAAGAAAGTGCGTAGTTGAAAGAGTTCTCATGCAAGGACAGTCAAGCGGTGAAGGCAAGGTGTATGACTGTCAATGCAGTGACTGTGGAGTAGAGTTGGTATCATGGTATCCGTAAACTGCCATTTAATGAAGGAAGGATTGCACATGAGTGTTTATGCCGTGGTTGCTTGAGGTTGGGCTAAGTATGTATGGTTTGTACAAGTGGATGCAGAAGCCTTTGAATTCAATGGGTAGTTGTAGCACTGATAATGTAGTGGACTTTGAGTGAAAACAATATGATGTTTAGTGGCGTTGCAGCTGACGTTGGGTGAAGTATGTACTATGTTGGAGCAGCGTTGTAGTGGGCATTGGTTAAACACATTTGGGCGAGTAACATCATGAGCTAGATTTTCTGTGTAACTGATATTTTTACGAAAAAGTCATAATTCCGGGAATTCATGACATCAGTGAGTGAGTTTGATATTACGCCCTTCTAAAAGGACATACTATTGTTGCACAACTCGAACTTAGTGATGCCATGTATTATTGGGCCATCAATGTCCAATCGTTCACTAACTGTATTTTCATCCAAACTGGTGTATCATAACTTCACTACATAGTGCATGCTTTCCTGTGCACACTTCTATATTACACCATAGGAATATGCTTGTCTAAAACTCAAAACCTTTCGAGAAATCTCTGTTTAGATTGTTTCGTTGGTGGAACATTTTGTAGCGACACCGAGTCTGAGAGGTGATTCTCATAAATATACTCCGCATCTAGGTTTGCTAACATGTTTCCATCGATACAAAGGACACTTTAGATCTGATATGTTTTCACAGTCATTGCCTAACAAGGCCAAAATTCTGGAGCCTCAGACGTTGAAGTTTGACTTTCAAGGCTCAAATGTGAGTATCGTATTTTCGTACACGACGACCGCCTTTGTCCTTTTCAAAGTACCAATTATTCAAATGCCAATCGAGTGTCGTGCTTTGGCGTTTCTACACCGTACATACATGATGCTTGATTTGTCACCAAATACATCTATTCCCGAGGTTTCCACTTAAATGGCAAACATCAAAGACCTTCATCATAGAGGGCATTCAAACGTTGTTATAACGTTGAAATGGAGTTCAAATTGCTGGACTTGATTGTCTCTGGGTGGACGGCATCATATCAAGAGGAAGTAAGATGAGTTGAAATGGTGATTGCCCCAAACAATATTGCATTTATATAGCGACGCTCATATAGACGTACTTATATGCGTGCGTACTTGTATGGCCGCTTGTGCTAGTTAGGACTAATGCCAGTTTAATAATTATATAAGACATAACAGGCCACAGTTTAGCATCTATACCGACTTAAACACAGTATGCTGTAACTATGTGCAGTACGTTTACATTCTTAAGAGCGATTTCTGTTACCAAATGTTCCATCGTTTGAAGTGTTTTGGTATGATGGGATAAGGGACCTCCAGGAAAGCGTTTTATGAGCATAAAGGTCCGTGTAAATTTAAAGGTAGCATACATGAGATGACACGACTGCTGACGACGAAAACAGAAAAATGCCTACTCCTGACTATTGTGCACAACTGATCATCGCATGGAGTTAAACAATTAAACAATTTAACGTTAACCCCCAAATGCAGATAGTAACATTTGGTTAGATTCATGTGGAATACAAGCTTTCATTCATTAGAATACACGTACTTCGTATCTATTTCTACAGTGGTAATGAAGAAGACACAAACTGAATATATTGTAGCTGGCTGCAGATCCAAATGAAGTCATTTAACAATATACAGGAATACATTTGTATGAACAATTCTTCAAGCTAGAAACATGTTCCCAAATATCTCTTTTTGATACTTCTTTTGACATGGTCCTAACTAAAACAATACCTACTGGGCACATGTGATGGTTTTTTTCATGTATATGTACAATATGGTAATGGTGACTCCTTTCATTCCTTCACTTAAACGATTGATAATTATATCCAATATTTAGTTGTATTAATTATAAGTAGGGTAAGCCATACATGTTAGTATGCAAAGTGAGAACTACGTCTGCTGAGAAAAGGCCTATGTTAGGTGTCATGTGATCTTGTATTGTGAATGAACATACAACGTGTATGCCACCAGAGAAAAAAAACAGGACCCGTCAGAGGAAACTCTATCTCTCATCTTGGGAACTAAAAAAATTTCGCGATTGTGTCATCATCCAGTCCGAGTACGGTTCAAGATGCTGATAGCGTGTGATTGTGGTAGATAGCCTCTATAGGACTCTACAATATAAACAATGCCCTGAAAACATGATAGTTCGTGTTTCGAAACATCATAATTAGGTCTGGGAGAATTTAAATGAAATACATATCATAGCCAGTAATAAAAAACAAGATATAGACATCTACACAGTAATGCGCAACAACATTAAACTGATATTGAACACGGTTTGCAGTGGTTTGTTCTCGTGGTTACATCGTTCGTAATTCCCAAGATCCGGATTTTCTGGTCATCTTTCTCGATGTTCTACCTCATGTCTGTGCTGTATAGCTTCGATCATATGTATTTACTTATACAGGTTTCGTCTAACCTCCTGAAAGTATCAACATCAGTGAACACTTGGTGGATTTGACAACGAATGTAACAATGTGTTTCATGGAGCGTCTTCGGTAAGTTTGGACCTTGAAGTATTTTCTGACAATAGTTGACATAAATCATATGCGTAACAACGAGACAACATAGCAAACGGGTTATAATCTATTTACCCCAACGTAGGGGGGTGGGGGGGGGGGTGTGTGGTGGTGGCTGGAATTTAGTCAAGGCCAAATGCTTTAATGTTATGTTAAATTGACCGAGCAGCATGATGTGTAACGTTTGATACATGTTTAGATTAAAACTAATGTAATTTGTAACTATCAATCTGACTTTTTTATGTAACATCGGTTCCAGTTTCAACAGACAAATTCTATGATAACAAAGAAGTTTAAATCTTTGTTCCCAAAGATGATAAATGAAGACAAGATATATGAACTAAAGGTTATCACAATAAACCATTGACCAGGAGATTATGCAATACATTTCTATTGATCTAATATTGATTGCCTGGAATGGGATGATATTCAAGTACAGGCAACAATGTTATGTCCATAAAGCTGTTGTATATGCATTTGTGTTGGTGAACATGATAGAATAAAGCTTTTTTCATTGTGACGTCTTACTTTCGACCTTCATTTTGACCTCTTGACATTATATCTTTCTTTTCATTCTGATGAATGGCTATTGTCCTTGTGCAATTCGCAAAGATTAAATATCTTCTTGGAAAATACTTGTTTGTGAATAGTTGTATCATTATCAATGAATTATTGCTAAGGATGTCGGTTTTATGTGAAAATTCACATAATATTTTCAAATTAATTGGTTTCTTAAAAACGTTTAAAATGACATCAGTTCATAGCTAATGTTTGCTCTCCAAGATGGTCGGGATTAGGCGAAAGGTAATGTTGTTAAGAGCATTTGTTTGCTGTGAGTGATATTATAGTTGGTGTATAAATGCATGTAATTCTTTAACGTGGGTTTGTCAGTGTTCCCCTTCCTCTGATGATGGCTTCTTTTCCATGTGCCTCAACTGCAAGGTAAACCTGCGAACACATTTACATATAAAATACTTCTAGGATAAAATATAGCAGTAGCTGCAATATAATAGACACTTTGTTTCTGATCACAACATTTTGGTTTATTCTTTGTCCTTGAAAGATTAATACTATTAATGAACAAAATAAAATGATAGTATTTATGTTGCTTATTGAAATGCAGAAAGACATTCACACATAGGATCAAATAACTATTTTTTCTAATTGAAAAACTTCAAAGCATCATCAACAAACACAGTTATACCGTGTAATTATTACCTCCTATCTTGTTGATAAGCCCATACCCGTCCTGTGACTTGCGTCACCATGTACACTTTATTGACACAGTGGTAGATCTGAGGACCCCAGAGGCAAAACCATGTTGAATTGGATTGGTAAAAACGACTGAGTGAGCAATGTAGTTTTGGGGATTGCAAATCTATCAATTTTAATTTAGGCCTAATAACTCTTTTCGTATGGCATGGGAATACGTTAGATTGTTCGCCATTAACCTCAACGCCACCGTGCATGAAATAACCCCATAAAGCAGATGTATATTTCCACTTCAATCAATATGATTAGAATTAATTATGGAAAGATAGCTTCCTCTGCAATGTGGCGTTGGATTGCTGGTGTTTCATTGATAACTACTGAGGCTGACACATTAACTCACTGATTGGCAGTGAGCATTTGATTTTCTATCAGTTCGAAAGCTCTTCAGGTTAGTTTTTACCCTCCGTGAGATTGTGAGAATATCAGATGGCAAATTCGTTCAAACATTAGTTCTTACGCATGAGGTCGGTAGAGGACGATCCTGGAAAGACCTTTCGATGAGAGACTTGCCTGAGATAGCTTGCCTCGCACACAGTTCTAGCAATAAATTGAATTTCAATGGCCACGTAATGGATCGCATTTCAGGCAAGTTTGAGGCAGCTCAGGAAATGATGTTTGCTCCACAAAAACTATCGGATTCTGAGTACGGCAAAGTTAGTTAACATAAAGAGAAGTGTTGACCGAATGCTTGGGAGACGTTATGGGCTGTATGTGCAGCGGAATAAAATAATCTCGTCACTGAAGGACAAAGTAATTTGAAGAAAATATCTGGATTACATATATGGGTGCCAAACCGTAAACTCTCCTCTGAATCCTGAACACCGTCTATCTTCCCACTTGAGGCCATTTGCTCACTCTCGAATTCCGAATACAAATACACTCAGATACCAGAAGCACATGGCAGAATTCACTCTACAATGGCAGAACGACAATTGATTCTTTTTCCAACTAATGAAATTGAAAATGTGAATCGTTCTTGTCATTATCGTTGTCCACACGTACAGTACTGATCGCAAAATACCTTTGTCATATAGTCTGTAGCATCCCCAAGTCATAAACAATGTCATGTTCCTTCCTATTGATTTCTAATCGTGTGTTGAAAACTACTGTACAGTATGGAATCCAAGAAGGGACATCGTTGTGTTGTCGTATTATCGCATTGTTAAAAAACACAACAAAGTTAAAAAAGTGTGGCCATCATTTGTAAGTCCTAGGATACGCACAGTACTAATCGCAAAATACCTTTGTCATATAGTCTGCAGCGTCCCCAATTAATAAACAATATCTTACATTCCTTCCTACCGATTTCTAATCGTGTGTTGAAAACTACTGAAAAGTGTGGCCACGCAACATTTTTGGCGATTTGTCGCATTTTGATTAATTCAACGTCCTGTCTAGGATTCCACAGTATATACCATTGTCTCAAGTATTGCATAATACTATGTCACAGAAGAGACCAGACAGTCCCGGTCAGGTCTCAAGTACACAGTGTTGGCATTACAACGTTGAGATGAGCAAGTTGCACACATTCGCGGCAAAATGTACCTAACGCAATAATATCTGTCAGCTCGAACTTCATTACCTGCTTAAATCAATAAGACAATGGGTTTGTCTGGTCCAGGCGGAATCGTGATAGGCAGTCCTACCTCATACACATGACATTTCAGAGAGACCAAATGTCCCAAGTTCTCCATAGTTCTTGTCAGTGCAAATGTAACAAGTAATATACGTGTGTGTTTGGAAAAATGCATCTAAAGTTAATCTAAAATATAAACGCACATTAACCATTTATGATATACGAGATGTACATATATTGTGAAAGATAGATAAACGTATGTGGCTATGCAAACACGAAGTTTCAAGTTGTGTAACATGCTGGTAATTTTATCAAGCTGCCTATTGGCAGGATATAGTATACGGCTTTAAGTCACATACACAGACATGAACAGAAACCAGAAACGAAACAAAACAAACATGAGCGACTAAGCGGAAAAGGCAAACTCCGCCACATTGATCTAAGGGATGAAGCTAGAGAACATAGACTGTAACAATAGGGTGTCTGATTGCTTTGTGTATTTACAGTGTCTGGCTCTCGTTGATGGGTTGATGGTAGGCTGGTTGGTCGAAGAAGCCTTAATCTCTCCTAAAACCAGGCTTGATTCGCCTGTTGCGGATCGCTTCGATAAGGTTTCAGAGGGTGCGGGGGTAGCACATGAATAGGATTAAATATTGTTGTACGTCACATCAGCAATTTTCCAGCTATTCACATCCAGAACCAGTAACTATAAATTCCAACACTTAAACATAAAGAACAGCACTTAAAAGGATGAACTCAAAGACCAATTTCTTTCAAAAATTGTTTTGAGAAGTCACATCAAAATCTGTTTTCCGTATCAATGCAGTATCACCACAGCCTAAAAGTATGTGTTTGATGGTATACTGGCAAGGACGATGGCGCTGGTCTACTGCATATGCAGTTTTGTTGATAGTGATGTCAGATCTGGGGCTGATTTGGAGTTTTGTATATCTGTTGATAAGCATAAATAAACACAGACTAATTAGCCTCGTGTAACATGCACTGAAGAGACTGTCCTCTGAAAACGGGGAGTGACAGTATTATGTATACGTGTATTAGTTCAGGCTTGAGATTTATTCTAATCATTTTGGAATTTCCTTCTTTTCTTAGATTTGGATTCCTGCTTCATAAGCAAAGGTGAAATACGTTCCATTTCACAATAAATCTCTACTAGAAACAGACACATGTAATCTCCATGTCCTTCACCTTCAAAAACAGCTGATACCAAGTGTTCACGAAAAGGTATATGTATGCAGCCGGATCGGTTGCACACAACACCAGCCCATACAATGACTAGGCAATTGGTATCCTGAAAATACATACGGGAATATATGGTACAGATTTAAATGTGAAATTGCATCAGGTATCTGTTTTGTCACTGATGCGTCAAATTTTGAAACGGCCTACGGGTGTCTACCAAGAAATATTTTGAAATCTTTACAGGACCTTGAATGTTGGTACCTTGATCTAACAACTGAGATGGAGAATCACATGGGAATGATATCCTGGGTACATCGAACATGATACACTATGTCAAACACTATCATTGTAATGAATCCTTTCTGTGAATTGTTTTATTTCACATACATGTCATTGTACATGTTAAACGTATGGGGAATTATACAGATCTCGTTTTTTATTTCGATAACTTATCCATTTAATGTATAACAAAACGAGCCTAACCCTGCATTTAACTGTGTCTTTAAGCCTCTTTATGAGGATATGTACCACAAAGAGAATTCTCTTGTTCCACCTCTTGGTTTAAGAATTAAACCATTCATTTCTGCTGCTGGCATTGAGCTGGAAAATACATCTCCTTCCCGTCTTCTTTCTTCCCTTTCTTGGCAACTGGTGAGGCCACAAGTTGACCTAACTCTGACAAAGTTTAAGAAATCTGAAACTAATGATTTACAATATAAGCAAGAATATAATCAATTAAAAAATAAATATAATATATACAAATCTGTATTTACAGATGGGTCTAAGGATGGTGGCGTGGTGGCATGTACCACTGTCATTGGATCCAGAACAATATCTTCTCGACTACAAAATAACAGCTCTATTTTCACAGCAGAAGCTAACGCCATATTAACAGCTCTTAAATATATTTATAAACACCGTAAATATAAACAATACATCATCTTTTCCGATTCTCTTTCGTGTCTTCAGGCTATTAAAAATCTTTCTGGTAAACATCCACTTTTATTAGAAATTATTGAATTATATAATGAGCTTTCTACTGGCAAGTGCGACATCGTCTTTGTTAGTTGCCCAGCCACGTTGGCATTTCTGGGAATACAATGGCTGATCTTGTTGCCAAGGCAGCACTCAATAAATCTGTGACATCACTTCTTATTCCATACTCTGATTACAAAGCTTGCATTAGAACCTACATCCGTGATCTGATGCAAAAGAAGTGGGACACCCAAGTAGGTATTAACAAATTACATGAAATAAAACCCTATATTGGTTACACCTACTTGGGTTGTCAGTCCAGATTTGAGGAGGTCATCATGCGACGATGTCGCATTGGGCATACACGTTATACTCACAAATACTTGTTAAAAGGTGAGGATCCTCCGGTCTGTATCCCCTTGTGATGAGAGAGTCACCGTCAAGCATATCCTGCTTGACTGCGTTGAATTCTCCATCATAAGGGATAAACTTGTAAATGTGAAAACCCTTAAGGATCTTTTTAACACTGTTAGGTTTCATTTAATTTTTGGTTGTTTAAAAGAAATTGATTTAATAGATGAATTTTGAATAATATGTTCTGTAGATAGCTGTATTTTAATGATTGGTAGTTTAGATTAGTTACTTAGATTGTTAGTGGCTGTACCCTCAAAGGGGGGTAAAGTACCGTAAAATTATTGTCCTCCTGAGAGGATACGTAAGTCCCGAAACATTTAAAGTCAATCTCAACTTACCAGATACTTTAAACGTAGTATTTTTGTGCTTTTAACTTATGGCTAAATTCAACTACAATCGCCAGGAGCTGAAGGGATGGTGTGAATCCAGCTAGGGTCCATGTAATGTAAGTCCCTATGGCCCCTAGTATGGTGATCTACCTTCAGTTGTTGGCGATCTATAGCCTGTTTGTATCTTGTATTGTCCTAATAGTGCTATTAGTTTTAACTTTCCCTACTAGTTTTAATTCTAATTGTGATATTCTAGTTGTTTTACTGTCCTTCGATGACAGATTTTATAATATACACATATTCCATTTCAATGTCAAATATGTTCTCGTCACGATATGGCTGAAATATTGCCGATGTGACGTTAAATATTAACTCACTCACTCACTCCATTCAATGTGCCTGAGCATATGGCTGACAGAAACCGATTTTCTTATTTTTAACACACGAATCTGGAATAAAACTGATCATAAGTGGGGAACCAACAATGCGATATTTGGGAAGTTATGGGATGCAGATGAACACAAACTGCGTACTGTCTTTGCAGTTGCAGGAATTCCTTGTTAGAAATTGCCTTTTATAATCTACGTTGGACGTAAGTGGCCTGTTACTGGAGTCAGCATCGATGTTCCATCATACCCAAATGCCTGGAAAGGTGCTCTTGACGTCAGTCACTGCTCTGTTCACTCAATCATATGCCACTGTAGTGTTGCGTGACACAATATAACAGTAAGCCGCTAAACAACAACATAAACACAATATTATTAAAAAACAAAATATAATCTATAAAACAGGGATGGTTGATGTAATTTTGAGAACTTAATCCTTTTAATATCCCTACAGATCCTAGTGGATCTTGCATTATATTACCGATGACGTAGAATAGTTTCTGACATTACGGAATCCCTCAGAATAGTGTACTTGGTGCTTGTTAGGAAAGAAATACCGAAGCTATTGTCAATACCAATTAAATAGCGATGTGTGGCTGGAATGAAAACTGATAGCTATTTCCGCCACTGTGCATGGCGTCCGTGATGAACAATGAACTACATCAAGTAACCAGACATGCACGCGTTGTCAAATTAATGCCACGATGCACAGCAATTCTGGTTTATCAAGTGTAACAGTAAATAGCACTTTGCTGGAAGTGTTGGGAGCTCTTAGTTAATGGCCAGTTGCTGAGTTTCCCATTAGATTAAATGGCAGTCCTGCTCCTGTGATAGGCAGGTAACAAGTGCTGTTAGAAGCCAGGTTAATTTACACTTATATGAAATAGCGGACAATTCGTGACTGATAATTTTCTAATGTAAACACTAAATACGAGTGACAGGGTAATGCGTGCTGCACTAAGAGTGGTGTTTTGTGTTCGCGTAATGCGGCAAATTTATAATTATGGCCACCCAGGAACAATATGCGGATTACGTGTATTATCAGCATGAAAACAAATCCGTCGAATTTGTTCCTTTCGTCTCTTTTTGCGACGATGAATAAAAGTGTATGTGCTATCTTCTTACTTGTACAGTATATGCAGTGGTGGTTGTGTTTATTAATTGTGATTTCCGACACGCTGACAGTGTAAAAAGGTAATATACTTTAGGGAATATGGTGTTGTCTGTTTGGTACCGAAGATGAACTCAAATGAAAGGCATGAACATCATCATTTGTTTGGTGTAGTGATAACAGTTGGTTGCATCAAATTACTTTTCATACCTTTCAATAATTGTGAGTTCAAATTTCAGTCAGCCGGATGATAGTTGAGCGCTTGTTAGCATCATAACCTTAGGTTTTCGAGCTACCTCAGACTGATCACAAGCCGTGATATAACCGTCATCTGTTCTCATGCAGCTTCCATGCACACTGTCGGTGAACAATGTACATACTGACATCCTTGGACATAGATAATCGATGATGTATATTATATTTTACAGGTTAAGATTAAATGCTGCAGAGAGAGGTCCGGTAGGTCTGGCAGTGAGGCTCAGGTACCCTCGCCCACTCTACGTGCAGTTCAGGTAGCGAATGGGACTTCTCTCAGGAAGTGCTGCCTGTTCGAACCCACCAAGAACTTTCAGGAGAATCCCCAACACTGCAGCCGCCTGCATTACCCAGAGTGTCATAAGAACTTTGCTCCCGGTGGGGAACCCGCGCCCCAATGGATACTGAGTAGCCAAAATCGAGGGCGAACAACCCAAACAATGGGGAGAACCTGACCACAGTGTACTTGACGACATTTCAAAAGCGAGGGCCACATCTTTATGATACTTTTCCTGAATCTTGCCCATCACATGAATGTCAAAGGGGACACAAAATACAACAATGTAAGCATATTCTTTCTTCTTTTACCAAAAACCAAAGAGTTACATGATCAAGTTTGTTGGTAGGAGTCTTCGTTTTTGGCAGAATATGTGTCTATTCCAAAGAAGTGTAAAAAACATCAATCTTGCCCATCACGTGACTGTCAAAAAGGACAGAAAATACAACAATGTAAATATATTCTTTCTTTTTTTTTACAAAAGATGAACGCCTCCGTGGTGTAGTGGTTAGAGCGTCCGCCCGGAGAGCGGAAGGTCGCGGATTCGATCCCCCACCGCGTCATACCAAAATACTTTAAAATATGGTACTTATTGGTCCCTGCCTGGCGCTCGGCATTAATGGGTACAACACGGACTGGTCGGCTCGGAGTCAATATACTGTGTTCGAGTGGGGTATTCATGTTTCACGGGGCGGTGGGGTAGCCTAGTGGTTAAAGCGTTGGCTCGTCACGCCGAAGACCCGGGTTCGATTCCCCACATGGGCACAATGTGTTAAGCCCATTTCTGGTGTCCCCCGCCGTGATATTGCTGGAATATTGCTAAAAGCGGCGTAAAACCAACTCAGTCAGTCAGTCAGTCATGTTTCACTGCGGCATGGTATCTCAGTGTGGTAGCACTATAAAACCAGCTTGAGTCTGGGCTAGTACAAGCAGCCGCACATACACATACACACGCATGCACATCGTTATGAGCGAAATATTCTCAAGTACGACGTTAAACCCTATGTCACCTCACCTTTTTACCAAAACGTTACATGATCAAGTTTGTTGGCAGGAGTTTTTCTTTTTGGTAGAATATGTGTCTATTCCAAAGAAGTGTAAAAACATCTTTCTACATGACGCCTTTAACATGTTTAGGGTCGTACCAAAGATCAAAGATACAGGCATGGCGAAGGCGGCAATGGGGGAAACGAGCCATGCAGTCATGTAGTTTAAGGTGTGCTGTTAGAGCAAAACAAGAGAATCCACTGACATGGTGTCTCAGTAAATTCACTCGACAGTGTTAAATTCATGTCAGATTGTGATAAGTGCGAGTGGGTGGAGCAGCAGAAACAGGAAGAGCTGTGTTTCGCATTTCAGATCAGCTGATTTCATCCAGGCGCAAGAGTCGGTTGCGCTCAGCATTCTGTTCTACCCACTGTATATATACACGAGGCAGAGGTATCCAGAAAACCATCCCTTGCATGACCGACTCTAGTCAGACACGGAGAATTAGTTCACCTGGTTTACTACCATTGCTGTACATCACCTTGACAAAGTCAACATAAAATTGGAGATTCTGTCCAACAACCATGGGGCGCTTAATACCGCTGTGCAGATACTTGTTTAATTATTTGTCATCGTGAGTCATTACATGTATCACCATAGGGTCATCAGATAGATAGGTGTGTGTAAAATTACACAGTAATAATTTCGCATGAAGAGACAACACTTTATTTAAACCCTGACCTCCCGAACTAATTGGCATACATAAACAATTAAGACATGAACGAGGGTGGTGGGCTCTGCTGTTTGACATGCTCCGTTCAGACTGGGTGTATTGCATTGTCCAATGAGCTATTCCGATGGAATAGAAAGGGACTGGACTGACACAGGATTTGTGGCTTTGACCTTGTTTCCAGCATTTAGCTCTTTACTTCCGATTTTCCTAAATCGAGATTTATAATCAGCCCGATGTTTGTCTTGAATTTGGGCATTCTGGAGCATGTATCGAACTTGCATTTCAAGATAGGTGTAGGCCTAATCTTCCACGAAATACTCAATAACCTACTGAACCAATCCATCATTTATTACCTTGCCAAGTTTCAAATGAAGAGTATTGTAGTGAGTGAGTGAGTTAATAATTAACGTCACATCGGCAATATCTCAGCCATATCTTGACGAAAACAATTTATACAATATAAAGTGGAAACATTTTGAAGATTAAAACCTGTCGACGATGGACATTAAAAATACAACAGAATCACAGATATGAAGATAAAACTAGCAGGGAAAACTAAAACATATCGATTAAAGCAGACAATACTATATAAAACACAGGCTATAGATCGCCAACAACTGAAAGGTAGATCACCATACTAGGAACCATGGGGACTTACATTACTTTTGCTATCTGCATGGACCCTAGTTGGATTTACACCATCCCTTCAGCCGCAGGCGATGGTAGGAAGATTCAGCCGAAATTTAAAATAACAAACATAACAAACAACTCCTTAAAGAATTGAGTAAATGAAATAATCGTTTAGGCAGATCAATACAACCAAGAGACTTCCGAATCCATTCATGAGGGTCAGAGACGTATGCTTTCTGAAGTGAATCCAGCACATATAGCGATTACGGTGATATGTTTTGGCCTGTTCTTTTCTGTTCAAGAAGTTGTTATATACTATAAACCACAAGACTGTTATATACTATAAACCACCAGACTGTTACTATTACTCAACATTAGCAGGTAGCTAGATAATTTATTGTGTTGACACAGGCATTTTAATAACGTTCGGAGTATGATTCGCATACTGAACAAACGCATGCATGTGGTAAATAACATGTATATACAAATTGGAAACTGTAAGGATATACTTTTTGAAACATCACCCCAAGAAATGTAAGCTGACATGCGCAGATAACAAACCAATGTCTGTTATAATACCGAGATGAACGTAGCATGGCCAACAATGCGTGCAATATATAGCAAATTAATGTATCTCATCAATGCACAAACAATGTAACCATGAAATCACATGACATCGAGTGATGCATCAGCAAATCAACTACAATACGATAACATTGGTGTGTAAAACTGAAACCATACGAAAAACTGGTGTCCCGTGATTGTAAAAGTTTTCCCAGAAGACACTTTGATGGTGATTCGCCTCTAAGTGCACACAGATCGATCGTTTGATGTTCGGGGTCACTGTCGATCTCTACTTAATGGCACGTTTTATAGTTTACTGTTGGCTGTAACAACCTGAACAACCACTACAATCGATCATATTGGGACACGTTAGATGGTGTAGCATGTACTCAAGCTTGCATAAAATAGTTTCTGTCGCCTTAGATCTGATTTCTAATCTGAGAAGAGCAGAGCTTCACAACCGTTACATGCCCACTATTCTGTTTTCGGTTTCGTTATAAGATTTACCGTGGGAACTAACCGTGGGTTTAGGGTATCCAACATCCATCAGCTGATCAAGCATATGTATATAGATAGATATTAATGTGGTCAACTATTCCTGCATCACGTCATTTAACGCAAATGGATCATTCGTCAATATAAATCCTGTTGCAATTGGAATAACAAAGTGAATACAGTGAGCAACGCATAACTTTATGCCAGCGCTTCGATTGAAGTTTTCTTTGAGTGTAACAGTGGAATCAATTCTACATCCAACTTTCCCAAAAGATAACTCAATCAAACTTTATCTGTTGAAGTGCAAGTCTTAAGGTAGATGTTATCTTTAAGTGTTCCCGTTGAATAATTTACTTGATCATGTTTACGATTGGAATAATTTCACTTACGTCCGGGAGCAAACTGTCGCCAACTCAATTTAAATTCATTGGAAATAAACGTATGTCATTAAACAGAAAAGATACTTCAAACCCATCTCGACGAACTTAGACCATTTAATGTCACTTATTTAAAGATGATGCGTAAAAACTAAATTCTAATTCAAAAGAATTCCTAATATCCTATAAAATCCTAGCTGGAGCTAGGATTTATATACGATGACAATTTACTTCCATGTTTCCTCAGTTCAATTATCTTCTATTTGTTAAGACCATAGAAGGTGCTTGATCAATTCATTCTTATTCATGAGGGAATAGGGATATATTGGTGGGCGAGATGAGTAGGACTAAGGAGCATAGGCAGCTTAGGCTATGTTTCAGACATAACAAGAGTGCCTTGGGGCGTAATTCGTTCCCTTGGGGAACGTAGCTTATCCGCGAGTTGGAACATCGGCCATACATATTGTGGAGGCTATACAAGCTCTCTAGATTCTGACCTTGATATACGAAGAGTAGAGTTATAGTGGGCACTCAGTGCGGGTGATGAGTAAACACCTGTTACAGGCTTTTACTCCTCACACCGAAGATTTAGGGTCGATTCCCAAGATCAGTTAATCCCATTTCGCCTTGAATTTGCAGGAATGTTTTACCCATGAAAGAAACCAACTCCTTTAAAACATTCAAAGTAAACAATATTAGGGCGTCAGAATAACTATAATAGGCTGACGAAATCACATTATGAGTGCCAAATGGGTTCGACTTCGCTTTGACAAGTCCTACATTGATAAAATAACTCCTTTTGAAGAACCCGAATTGTGCGCACAGTGACCTACAGATATAACGAACCTTACAGGACCACACATATTAGTTCGTCATACGCGTAGTTCGTTATACGCACTTCGAGTAAAACAATTAGTTTGCTATATAGGTGCCTATAAATGTTGTTCAGTGTTCAAAAAACACTACCACTCTTCCGTAAAGTCATTCCTTAAACACCGATTTGAAAAGCCGCATTGTAACTGTTACAACTGACGTGATTAGGCTCAGTTGGTTAGATTGATACCCTAAATGTCAGTGATTAGATTGTCTGACTCGATTATTTACAGATCCACGCCATTGAATGCTGCCAAGACGTTAAAAATACAAACAAATAGAGCAGATAACGCCTGAGGATTGCCCTTGTGCAAAAAGAAAACACACTTAGTACGGGGTCTGTTCAAGGTCAAGTATCTATGTATGGGAGGTACAATTTGGAGCGTAATAGTGCAGTGGTTAAGGCGTCTGCCTATCACGATGAAGGTCCGGATTCGATCTCCGCTGGAGGCACATTGGTTCGGGTCCCGAGATGGGCACATTTGCGTAGTATCCTTTGACAAGATACTTAGATCCACATTGTCTCAGTTCACCCAGCTGTAAAATGGGTACCCGTGAGGATGTGCTGGCAATGCGAGTGCTTAGTTCATTGCAGGCAGCATGGATGTATGGTCCACAGGGAGTTGAAAAAGTATCGGAAAGTACGATGGTGTCCTATGACCTGGGATAGTAATGTATGTAGCGCCGTGAGCAGGCAATGTGCCTGGATATGAGCGCCATATAAGCGGACTATTACTATTACTATTACAATTTCATTTGGGATAGGTAGAGCTTAGAGCTTTATATAAAGGTACCTTGGAATATTGCAAGACGCGGCGCTATGCAAGCAAGCAAACAATGTTTCTTGAATATTGCAGATACAGTCACAAACAGTCAATGTATCTGGATTACTGACGAGTGCGGCGTTAAACTAAAAACTAGCAAAACACTGAACTGCGTAGATTCTGTGAGTTTTCGAATCCAAAGAGATTCAGCGTCAGGAAAACGTTACACTTCAGAATCGTAACATCAATTGAAGTAAACGTTACATTTTCGTGTCAATGCAATCCATCCCACAATCATTGTATTTCATATTAAGACCAACAATCACTAACATATCTTTTGTAAACGCTGAGAAACATACATGAACATCGAGGTGAATGAATCTACGAAGTTCTGGTATGCAGATATAAGTTCTATATATCGCTATCTGTCTGGTTTTATTGTGTGCTGGTATTCATCTTACATTCAACAGCAAGCGACCCCATTAGAAAGGTCATGCATTCATCGACCGAATTTTCAGGACCGGCTCTATTGATTAGAAATAATGATAGAAGCATCATGAATTTCACAGGCAGTAAATCGAGATCAGAAGGGTTGAGGGCATTTCAGAGTTCCCACATTTGTATGGCAAAAGCCGACAAGACTGAAGACTGTCGATGTTGATTTACATTTATTGATTCCCTGACACTGAACACACTTTTGACTGCGGTTTATGTCGGCATCTGCAAGTTAATGAAACAGTCACGACAAGAAGAGAACTTGTTTTATGGTCCCCGTGTCATACCAAAGGGAACTTAAAAATAAATCCACCATTAAGACCATCGCTGTTTTCATTTTGGTGGCCTTGGATGTGCTACATCAAGAGTCCTTTCCACATTAAAGGTGTAGCGAAAGAATCTTGAGAGGAATGAAATTGTTATCCAACAACATCTTATTAACATGAGTGACTGCGGTTGTTCTTGTAATATGTCTTGGAACGGTGTTCCCGTTATTTTAGCGGTCATTTAATGGTCCTACTTATTGCCGTTGACTACGAACGCGGGTATGGAGTGATACAGAGGATCATTAAGAGGGAGAAACAGAATAAACGCAGCTTTGAATATTATATGTGTTACAGTCCGTTTGAGTCAGAAACGGACCGATGAATTGCACATTTTATCATTGTACAAAATTGCCACATAAATATAAATAGTACACATGTTTATCATTTACTAATACCCAACAGCTTTCTTATATTTGAAAATTTTCCGGACTCCACCAAAAAGATCTTTAAGAAACTATCATTAAAATTTTGACATAGTTCACTATTTGTTACGAGGGAGGAGTGCAGGGAAACGGACAGCCAGGTGTGCGAGAAGCACGTGCACAAGTGCCCACCAAGTTATTGATTCATTAGCCTGTGCTGTGCCGTCTCCATCCATTCTCGCACACCTGGCTGTCCCTTTCTCTGCACTCCTTCCTCGTAACAAATAGTGAACTGTGTCAAAATTTTAATGATAGTTTCTTAAAGAACTTTTTTTGGTGGAGTCCGGAAACTTTTCAAATATAAGAAAAGCTGTTGGGTATTAGTAAATGATAAACATGTGTACTTTTATATTTATGTGGCAATTTTGTACAATGATAAAATTTGCAATTCATCGGTCCGTTTCTGACTCAAACGGACTGTAGATTACAGTGTTTTGGGTTTTCGTGAAGAGGTACAGGCATCAGACTGATACGAGAGTATGGTGTTGACAAGCACAAAAACAAACCCAAGGCGTACCGTGATTCTTGGGTTTGTGGAATTGCTGTGCCTTTAACGAAAAGGCTAATAGTTCCCCAATTAATAAGAACAGAAGTAATTCCACCACCGCCACACCGACGTACAGTAATGGGACATAACTCTTCAAAGCCAATGGATTCATCTGAGACCAATGGAACTCCAGGTCTCCCAAACGCGGGGAAGTCCAAAGAAGGAAATACATGTTTGAAAAACAGTGATTCTCTTCTCAAAATTTGGTATTCAATCAAAACGACTACATTGCATTATAGTATATGTGATATATTAGTTCCTGTCTGAAGGCCTTTATGTTATCCAATTCATCATACCTTTATTGATTACAAAAAAGAAACAAATATGTGAATATTACTGATTTACTAAACTGCATATTCCGCAGTTTGTTATTTACCATATTGACTTCACCCCCTTTGTTTTCTTTGCTTTATGTATAATTATCTTCATGTTGTCACTTTAAAAAAATGACATTGTCATCCCTATTTCACAAGAATATACACCTTTTTGTTTTCACAATCAGTCCACGTACATAGTTCATTAGGAAACCGTTGACGTGAACATTCTTTTTCAAAGCAGGGCCATCTCCCATCACTGGCGAAAACCCTTACATAGTACGACTTAATTCAGCGAGAGCGGCACATCTAGATGCAGTCCGATCAACCACACCACACCGAGTCATTATTCTTTGATGATTCAGCGGTTTACCAGACAAGGAGGTAATGGCTCCTCTATCAATCATTGCTGACTGCCCAGACTGAGCCAGTTCAAACCGTGATCAGGGGAGACTAGGTTATACTACATGTTGTGGTAAGATTACATGACAATTTATCATCAAGTAAAAAGCAATATTAACGTTTGTGTATTCCTGTCCAAACATATTCAGACAAAGTTGACGTATTACCTTTCTGTAGTCAGCGAGCTTGTTATTTGCTGCCCAACACGATGGTCGACTCCAAGGTCGTCACATGCCGAAATGTCTTTATCTGAGATTGAAATGCTTTTAATGGCCCAGCAGGCTCTACACACATCGTGTCACACGGCAATGTCGATTTCGTTTTATATGTTACTTCCGAACGGTGCAGTAGAAGGTCAGAATGAAGTGCTTGGCAATGTAGCTTTGAAGCTGCGGAATGAAAAATTGAACTTGCATTATCGTTTATATTGGACAATTTCTGACGCGGAAGCATAAAATTGTTAAACGTTTATTCGAGACAAACAGACATGCTTTCAATCAATTGATTAATTGATGTTTCAGTTACAAAATTAAAATCCAGCTTACATACTGATTGTGGAGAGGATTTTTGAACCACAAACGAAGTCTTTTCGTTAAGAGCCATTTTAAGTTGAAATTTGTTAGAACTTGCACATGCGCGCGCGCGCGCGTGTGTGTATGTATGTTACCGCCATATCATCAATGATTAGTCGCCAAGAGACTAATAGATACCAGCAAACGTTGTGACGATGGAACTAATCCATATTTGGATGAACAACGTTCCATTCAGTATGGAATTGTTATTGTACACCGGACGGTGGGAAGTTATGGTAACACGGAATTGTTCCCATTTGTCAGATTGCCACAGAGGAGATTCCTCTATGGAGAAACGGAACATTATTAATCAAACTGAGAGAACGATGGGGACTCCCATGGTGCTGTTTCTGACATGTAATGGATGCAAGAAAAATGACTTCTTAAAAATAAATTGCGTTCAATTTTTAAAATAATATATCATAAACGTGGACCGCACAGTGTAAGTGCAATGACTAACCCAAAGCGAAATGTATCAATCATACTATTACCGTGCATTTTACTCCAATATATTATTGGTGTCATTTGGAGAGGTATTAAAATGCTCTTTTCATTTTTGAATGATAAAACTGGGCGCTTGCAAGTGATACCTAGCGAGTTGATTTGTTCACAGCAGGTAATGCAAAGCATGAAAATAAGAAAGAATAGCACGCACGTATTGAGTATTAGAAAGCTCTCTAAGTGCTCCACATCCTTTGTGAAGTGATCCGGAGACAGAGCCTAATCCTGGTGATCAGGTTTCTGACAGGTCCCTTCTGTTGTTAAGCGCTGAATGGCTCTGACTCGTTCAGTACATTGTAATGGATATCGTGCCACTATGTAGTGTTGATACAAATAGTATCAGTTTCAACTTTATAATATATTCCACGTTGCAAAATATTCCTTTATGTGAGTTTCATGCTTGTATATCTTCTATTTAAAGCAAATTCCATTCCGTCAGAAACATCACTTCTGTATCCTGACAACCAACCTGGGGAGGAAACAGGAAACCATGAGGATGTAATCCAGATATCTATTTGTCCAACGACAAGAAACTGAAAGGGAAACTGTAAGTTTCTCTGATGTGACAGAAGATAACGAGACTGAGTTACACGCCTCACGATGTACCGCGAATGTCCAATGAATCAGTTTTGCAATACTATATTCCGGGCGCAATAAAAGCCTCAATATAAAATACTCATGCTTTGACATCAACGTCTCTAATCATAGTTTGGCAGCCAGAACTCATTATCCACTTTTAGACATTGATGTAACGTATACCTCGATGTACATTTGTTCCTATAATGATTGAAATAAGAGGAACTTTTTAAACGTCGAGTCTCATTTGACAATGTCCTAATGTTCGTGAATGATCTGTGGCATATATTAACCTGTCTGTGTAATACTATGCTAAGTATTGCTCTTCAAGGGAACCCATTAGTAGTTTTACTGAGATGCATTTGTGTGGTAATATGAAACAACAGATAACACCTCAACAAGAACGATAGATACCAATGGGTGTCTCACATGTCAAGAAAATGTCACAAGGGAATGTCGAGAAGTAGACTATACACTAGTCCACAGGAATTTCAATTAATTAGGAAATATCATACCCTCTTTAATTGTATTGTTTATTTATACGTGGTAAGCAGGTGGCCCAGTGTCAGTAATGTTTGGTTGTCACACTATGTAGCCGTGTAGACTTCACATGTGGTTGTATCACGCGAAGCCAATATTTATTCCCATGTCCAAATCGACTCAAAATATTACTCAGATTTCTCCAAACGCTATGACTATGATCTGCTCAAGGAACGTCGTTATCTTTGACTTCAGTTTCCTGATGTAAAACAGCATAGATTTGTGTTAGTTATAATCTGTCAGTTTCTACTCAAATGCATTGGTTGTTACCCATGAAAGTTTTGCTCGTAATGGAGAGAGAGAGTGGCAGAAGCAAAGCGCCTGCATTATTGTCCCAGAATGTTCCAACACATCTCCCTATACGTGCACTGCACTGAAAGAGTGTATCCCGACGGGTTCCAGCGTGTAAAATAGAAGAGAGAAAGAGTGTCAGTGAGTGCACAGTAATAGTAATAATGGACCTTTATAAAGCGCTTGTATCCACGCACTTGTGCATGCTCAAAGCGCTAAGACATTATTACCCCGGTTAACACGGGCTACCTGAGATGCACTTAAAGTTAACAGACATGACTTATCCCCCAATTCACTGCTGGGTGAACAAAGGCAATTTTGAACAAACTCATTGGGAACTCTCAGGAGTCAAGCTGCCGAACACGGTCACCCATCCAAGAACTGTCCGTGACCACCGTTGCTTAACTTGGCCTGATTTGTGACTTGGGCTCTGTGCACAGGCCCACAAACCACCAAAATTCAGATTCAGATTATATCACTCCTGTCACCTTGGACGGGAAGCCAGAAATGATATAGGTCTTAGATGCTTACAACATTGGAATCTGGTTCCGACAAGCGTGGAAACTTCAAAGGGGCGAATCAGGATTGGAACCCATGGACAGAGGTTTCTTGTGTGCCCTAGGGACTCAGTCTGTGCAGCCAATTGCAGCGCTTTAACGTAAGGAGAGAGGGGTTCGAAAGAAACACGAGAACACTGTGGGAATATGTGAAAAGTCAGTCAGGAGAATTTGAGTCTCAGAAGTGGAAAATTCCAAACCTGCTTGACAAGGACACAAGAATCCATTTCAAAACGTCACATCACCTGAATAAAGAAGTTTGTCCTTATCCGACTCCCCAACTTCTAAAACTGCCACTCAAATAAACTTAACTACACATGTACATTTATAACGCATCTAACTTGACCTCTAATGTTAGTTCGTAATAACGGTTGTTCGTTACATACATTTCGACTGAAGAATACAACAAGTGGCCAGGTGAAGAACATATTGTTATGAATGCAGTTTCTGTATGGAAATGGAGGAAATCAACTTGTATGTGTCGTTCGCATGTGTACAGAATAGCCATGTAATCACACAAGCCATTCAGCTGAAGGAAATCACATATATACCAATGAAGGAATGGCAGCAAAGTAATAAAAATCTCCAACGGAATACATCAAAACAAATTATTGATATCCACCTATCTTTTCCCGTTGCCTCAGAAGACACGGCGTTACAAGGTGAATGAAGACTAACGCCTCCAGGAGAAGTCATTTGACCTCCCTGTCAAGCAATCTATCTGAAATCCTTCTCGATTTGTCTTTAATTAACAGATTTCTCTCTAAAGGATAAATCGTCAGACAAGATCTCTTGTGAACGACAGGTCACTTACTTAGGGGATTCCAATTGCGTGTTTGATTGCCACTTCTGGGTAACCCATGCTCTGTATCGGGCTACTTATAACACCAGTTTATGTCAAAAGTTCACTTGAGTGACAGAATGAAGGGAGGCAATACTACTCAAGTCAACAGGAGACGTGAGTCTTCGTGGAGTGACACGTGAAGACAAACTGACAAACCGTTAAACCTTAGGACTAAGTACTGAGGACCTGCGGTAATAAATCTAGGTAACTGAAGCTCGAGAGAAGTAGATTCCGAAATTTGGTACTTGGTACGTCGTCCTTAGAAACAGGGTTAACGTAGTGAGTGAGTGGGTTTAGTTTTACACCGATTTTAGCATTATTCCAGTAATATCATGACGGGGTCACCATAAATGAGCTTCACACATTGAGCTCATGTGGGGAATCGAACCCGGGTCTTCGGCGTGATGAGCGAACGCCTGATCCACTAGGCTACCTCACTGCCACCGTTAACGTTGTTCATGTGCAGTCAAATCGTTATAATGACATTATGATGATTATGATTATGATGGATATGAACAACATGCACAGCTATTTCCTTAAACTGAAACTCATTTTAAAATATTGGAAAATGCAACCTTCCTCTCGATTTATGAAAGCGGTTATCAATACCAATCAAGGTTGTAAAGGTTTTTGAACACATGTACACGCATGCCATTTCAGCCGATTGAACCTTTGATATTTCAACCACCATTACTCCTACTGTTATTCGCGAGCTGACATCGTTATCACACATGGGATGTGTCCAGTTTATGATCTCCTCTTAGCCTCCAAGCAATATCTGAATACATGCCAAATGTATTGAATTCAGGGGTGAAAGTGTTTCTCCAGAACCCGACCCTATTATCAAAGGGTCATGGGTAATACGTTTACAGTGTCAATATATGGCTCACGGAGTAATTGATTAAGTATAATGACCGAAGCGATGGGACTTCCCTTGGTACTAAGTCGACGAGATAGGTTTTCGGGGAATTGTGATATCAGGAAATGCGTTTGGTTAGGAGTTTATTGCACTGTCTGTACTTACGACTCTTTACATTGGAATACTTAATACGATTCCCTCGCCGAAAGTTAATTTTATCAATTTGATTGTGTACGTTTCGATCATGACGTATTTTTTGCAATTAGTGAGTAGGTGGGTTTAATACAAGTCACGTCGACAGTATTGAAGCCATGTTGTGACTTTATCAAGTTACACAGTTTTTGATAATTTGCAAAACTGTCATCGGAGGACATAACAACAGCTTGCAATGCATTACAGTCTGGTTTAAATCTAGATCATTGCAAATGTTTGATTATTTTGCAATGAAATTACATAAATGGGGCTAGAGATCCCCAGCAACGCAGCTAATTTGTTGAAATTGAAACCCAAAAGCGATGTATTGCGGATATTGTAGAGTTTGCTTGATACAGTATTGTATTTGATGCGCGCGAGTGGGGAGTGGTTTTGTGTCCAGTCATCCTAAACGTCGCTATTTGCTGTACACAGAAGCATCACTTGGGAGTGGGTGAGTTTTGTTTTACGCCTCACTCAGAAATATCCCAGCTATATGGCGGCGGTGTGTCAATAATCGAGACTGGACCAGACAACCCAGTGATCAACATCATGAGCATCGATCTACGCAATTGGGATTCGGTGACATGTGTCAACCAAGTCAGCGAGACTGACCACCCTCATTCCCTTAGTCGCCGATTACGACAAGCATGGGTTAATGAAGATCAATTCTTCACGGGTCAGTATGACTTGGAGAGACCAGAAACCTGTTTCGAATCCTCGTTCTCCCCTATTAATGTTTTATGTTTGTTAGCACCTTGGCCATGCTCATGGATTTTACCAAAGAGTTATTTGTTTTAGCCCTGTATCACGTCATGCTTTCCTCCACATAAACCTGGTATGCAGTGATATAACTGAATTATGGTTCAAATGGTTACAACATCTCCCTCCCTCCCCCCAGACACACACCCTCAGAGCCATTGAATGACGATCCGCCTCATTACAGGTTAGAGTTCAAACAGTGGCATTTTACAATTATCAGATAAGGAGATGTTTCGGAAAACTTTGTAATAATGATTTGGATATTATCAGTGGGAATGAGGCAGTTCGTATTCCCCATTTATAAAATAAACGAAAAGTCAAAATAATTATGTCTGAACATTTAATACACCAAAAACGAAACAAAACAGTAAACCCAATGAAAATCCCCCGCACTGTACATTCACCGAAAGTGTGAATGTTACTAAGCTTCTATGCTTCCCGATAATGGAAGCAATCTAATTTGTAACTCCTGGCTGGAGCTCGATATGGACGACCCTGTCCCTCAACAATATGTCTGACTAACTGCTGATGTTAAACTGATTAACGCTGTCGTCAGCTATCCCCACGAAAATGCACGAGATTTTAAAACCCACGTGCATATACGCATAGCGACGGGTGTATTCGGGCGCGCTGACCCAAGCTAAAAACGAAAACATATATTTCCTTCTGTCCATACCCCTCTCCTTGACAGACTCCTGTCAACACAACACAAACAATTCAATCAATACTAATACATTGCTAACATTTCTAGCATCTGCAATAAACTGAAATTAAATACTTTCCATACTTACAAGCTGAAATCAATATAATCCATTAATCCTCGAATATCCCACAATGTTCATAACAAGTTATATAATGTCACAAACAGTTCATATAACAGTTCACAGTCAAAGTTCAAGACTCACAGTTCACAGTTCACAGTTCAGTGTCAATCTTGATGTCACATAATCCAAAGTCATAGAATCCAGGGAATCTAATGTCTCCACAGAATCCAATGTCACACAATCCACAGAATCCAATGTCTTCACAGAATCCTGTATCACATAATCCGACGTTACAGAATCCACAGAATCGAAGTCACAGAATCCAAGTTGCTGTATCCGATGTATCGAAAGTTGCTGTATCCGATGTATCGAAAGTCGCTGTATCCGATGTATCCAACGTCACAAATCTGTAACACAATTCTCAGTTGACCACTCTAGTGGACAGATCTTGTTTGCTGGCCTGGTAATTACTGATTGTCCGATCCGTACATCCACCACGCGAACATGTCCATCTCTGTCCTGGATATGTCTTCACAATCCTGCCAAGGGGCCACTGTCCTCGTGGAGTGTCGGAGAAATCACAAGAACAACATCGTTGGCACACAGGTCTCTGCTTGGAGTTCTCCATTTCCGTCTTGGGTTCAGACTTGGGAGCCATTCCTTCATCCAGCGCTCCAAAAGTGTCTCATCAATTCTTGAATACGTCTCCAGCGTTTTCGTGGATGGTAATCTGTAGTGTCCACGGATTCTGGAGCAAATATCCCTCCGATCTGGCCGTGCAGGAAGTGATTCGGTGTCAGTGGAATCACATCTTAGGGATGAAGTCGACTGATAGGTGAGAGGACGCTGAGTTGATCAGGGCTTCAGCTCCAGTAAATGCAGTTTCCAGTTCCTCGTCTGTGACATCACCATTCCCCAGGATAGCGAAGATGGCGCGTTTAGCCGATTTTATCATCGTCTCGAATACCCTCCAAAGTGTGGCGAAGTATGGAGGGTTGAAGTGCCATTTCACTCCTCGATTAGCCAGGGAACGTTGAACAGCGTCTTCATCCAGATTAGCGAAAAAGTTCCTTGAGTTCTTTAACGGCACCAACAAAGTTGGTTCCGTTGTCGATATGACCTCTTGTGGTAGGCCTCTTCGATTTACCATTCTGTAGAAAGCATTTAGGAATGCACTTGTGTCCAAAGCTATATGCCATCTCCAGGTGAACGGCTCGAGAAGTTAAACATGTGAATAAACATAAATAACGTTTTTTGACGTGCCTTTCCTCTGCATTGCACTGTGATAAATGGTCCAGCATAATCCACTCCAGTCTGGCTGAATGCGCGGAGGACTTTTGGAGTCTCATTTTCGGTAATGGTGCCATCAGTGGACAAGCAGGTCTTGCTTTGTCCCTATGACATTTAGTACATTCCTTCTCCCATTCTCATTATAGCTTCTCGTCCTGAGATAATCCAGATGCGTGCCCGACACAGCAGCCAACGTCTGGTTTGTTCCCAGTACATGTTTACCATCCTCATGATACTGTTTTATTATGAGCTTTGTCACCCAACTTTGCGAGGCAGAATTATGGGAAATCTTGCTCCAAGAGGCAAACATTCAGCATCACCTAGGCGCCCACTCATTCTCATGACTCCATTTTCATCTAGTTGTGGCTGAAGTGTAAGGAGTTTAGAACTGGAAGGCAACATCTTTCCTGATAGCAAAGCAGCATATTCTACTGAAAATGACTCCTCCTGTGCACTGGCAATGACTCTGTGTTCAGAGTCTGCTATTTCTTCTGCTGTAAGTTCACCTTTCATTCTGTATTCACCTAAAGTTGAACAGTTATGTAAGAATCTGTATACCAAGGCATTGATACGTGTGAGTTTCCTCCAGCTGGAGAATTTCGAAGGTGCAAGTCTGCTCGTCTCAAGATCAGGTTTCTGTATTGCAATTAGAGCAACCTGCTTCTTGCTAGTTTTTCTTTCTTTGTCATCTTTTAAGATGTCAAGCGACAATGTTTTGTTTGATGGCCATTCACATTCCGCTCTTAGCAGAAAAGTAGGTCCAGACCACCACAACTGGTTGTTTATCAAACTAGAAACCAGCACACCTCTTGTAAGAAGATCTGCAGGATTTTCTGCAGAAGGTATGTGTCGCCACAGAGTTGGGTTTGTGATACTGTGTATTTCACCAACTCTGTTGGCAACAAAAGGTTTGAAAGTACGACTGTTGTTTTTAATCCAGCACAAGACATTCATGCTGTCTGACCAGAAAGTCACTGTTTCAATCTCAATCTGAAGGATCTTGACTACTTCACAGGTAAGCCTGAGACCAAGTACAGCTGCCATCAGTTCATAACTATCCTGCTAGACTTCTTCCCGTCCAGGTAAGTATAAACGGAGTATACAACAGTTCCGTATGCATCCTGTGATGCATCAACAAAGGTGTGAATAGATACTGAACAAACCTCAGCGTCAAGACGCAAACATCTTGGCACCTGAACAGCTTTTATTTCTTGCAACTGTACTAACCATTTTGCTATTTTCTGTTGCAGGTGTTGGGGCAGTTCATCATCCCAGTCATGTCCCGTTAACCACATTTCTTGTAATAGTATCTTTGCAGTGATGATGAATGGTCCTATGAATCCTAACGGATCAAACAGTCTTGCAATTTGCCTAAGAAAACCTCTTTTGGTGGATTCTTGTTGAATATATGTTCCCGCTTTGAATGTGAAAATATCTTTCTCAGCAATCCACATTAGCCCGAGGGCTTTTACCGAAGGCAAATGACCCTTAGAAAGATCAATTTCAGAAGCTCTATCTTCTTCAGGAATGTTATCTAGGACTTTAAGTGAATTGGACAACCATTTTCGAGCATGCATTGAAGCACTAGACCATAACTGAGTTAACTGGTTGTACAGTTCTATGCCTTCATCGGCATTCTCTACTGAGTCCATGCTGTCATCCATATAGGTGGATTTCATGACAGTTTCTGCAGCCAGAGGAAGGTCTACAGTATGTGTCTTAGCATGTTCCTGGGTTACAAACTGAGCCAGGAAAGGAGAAGAGGTGTTTCCAAATACAACACGACTGAACTCATACACCTCAGGAGGTGAATCTGTATTCATAGATCTCCATAGAAATCTGTGGTATGGTCTATCTTCTGGTGATATTTTGATCTGCAAGAACATCTCTGCGATATCACAAATGAGGGCTACCGGTTTTCTTCTGAACCGTATCAGCACATCAAAGAGGTCACTATGAAGCTTCGGACCTGGACTTATTACGCCATTCAATGATGTGTCTTGGTACTTTGCCGAAGCATCAAAAACTATACGGACTTTTGTTGTGGCTTTATCTGGGCGCAAGATTGGGAAATGAGGAAGATACCACACATCTTCTCTTGATTCCTCATGACCTACTTTACGGATGTATCCTTTCTCAACATACTGCGAGATGATTTTGTCATAAGCTAGTGCTGTGTTCTTGTCTTTGGATAATTTCTTTTCAGTGCTAAGCAACCTACGGAGTGCCATATCATAGTCATTTGGCAATGATGGACCATCCTTCCATGGGCTACCAATCTGATATTGGTTATTCTCATAAACTAAGGTATCGTGTGCTTTGTGAAGAGCTTGCTCATCATCTGGTGTAAGGGGTTTGAGAGGAGTCTTCAACTCTTCAATTTCCCAAAACGATTTCACCAGTGAGCATAATTCACTGTCGTTGCTGTACGCATGATATGTATATGCACAGTGTGTTTGGGAGGTAGCCTGATTGTTTAGATTGCCTATGCATGTCCATCCAAGGGCGTTCTCCTTGCAATAGGATCACCTGTGTCCCCACAAACATCTTCATATGACTGATGCAGATGCAAATTGTCAATACCTATCAGGAGATCAATTATTGGACGTCTCCCAACTTTAGGAAAGCTTATGTTTTCTAAGTGATTCCATTTGTGTCTGTACTTCTGCCAGTCAATTACCTGAAGGTCACCTGTAACCCTAGTCATAGTCAGTGCACACATTTCCTCATTCACTCTACCATCTTCACTTTCAATCTCAAATGTAACAGGCCTCGTCTCAAATGTTTCTTTCTTACCATTCAAGACACTCACAGATATCTGCTCTATTGACCCCTGCATCCCTAGTTCTGAAGCCACATCAGCATTGATGTATGACCTAGTACTTGCATCATCCAACAATGCGTTAACACGAATCCTTTTGTTTCCGTTTTTCAGCACTACTGGGACTGTCCTAAGGGCTATGCGAGGTTGGTCATTATCCCATGGCATAGTCGCATGTGCCCTTTCAAAAATACCCTGATCATGACCTTTTGCTTCAGAACTTACCTGAGTATTTTCCCTATTCACAACTGAACCATTTTCCAAGTCCAGATTGCGTTGTGCAATGTCTATTTTGATTGTGTCATCATGTAAAAGCCTATTATGGGTTTTCGAACACCCATTGATCCCACACCTATATGTGTATCTACATTGTGCACCACGATGATTGCCACCAAGACAGCGGAAACATAATTTCAATTTCTTAGCAGTGTTCCATCTCTCGGAAACGCTCATGTTTTTGAACACATTACATTTCCATAACAAATGCTGTTCACCACAAACTTTGCATACAACATCCCTGTGTGACCTTCTAATTTGTCCTATCTCACTGACAAACGAGCACGATTCTTTTCTTTTACTCTTATCAGAAACACCATGTATTGTCTCTGCAGCTATTGTTTGGTATTCAGCTTCCTGAAGTACCCATTCTCTTAACGTCTCGACTGACTCTTGTCTATCTCTATCATGAAGCCACCTTTGGTACTGAGCTACCATAGATTCAGTCATTTTCTTTTGTAGTGTGGCATACAATAACCCATTACCTAGCTCTTCTACTCTATCTGCTTCTCTCAGACTAACGACTGCAATGTCCAAGACATCGGCAAATCTTTGAACATCTTTAGCAGAGCCTGGGCGAATAGGCTTCAAATTAGTCACTTCTTCTAACTGTAACGCTACTTGACGCCTCCTACCACCATATTCCTATCTAGACGTTCTAACGCAGTATCATAGGCCACAGCACTATGTCCCAAACCTTGAATTGCTTTCAACGCGTCACCTGCCAGATATTGCCTCAGCTGCAATAACTTATATTCAGCAGTCGCTGGTGCTTGGTCTATGCATGTCAGAAACGCAGCTTTCCAACTTTCGTAAGATTTTACATCACCAGAAAATACTGGGATAGAAACACGTTTAAGTTGTTTCCATAAATCAGTTCCTATTGCATGACTGTGCGACTCTGCTACATAACAAGGTGTGCTTTTCTGTGGTTTGCTTTGAACACAAGGTTTATCAGTTACTTTGTTGTGAACACTTGGTTCACCTTCTGCAGATTGTTGCTGAGATTTAAACAATCTAGAAAGTCCCTTACTTGACATAGACGTTGCATCTGCATTACTATCTAAGTGAGCCTGCGCCTGTTCAACTACAGCATTAGTTTCATCTTCCAGATGACTAATTTCTTTTTCAGTTTTAGTAACATTTTCACCCTGCTGATTCTTTGCATACGCTAAGGCCAGTTTTGTCATAACATTGATTGCTTTCACCTGACTTTCATTTACTTTATCTACACCATCTCTTATGTCTGTACGAGATGGTTGATTAGGTGATTCTAGTAGACTGTACAATTTGTTCTTAGCTTTGGTGAAGGCTGACTTTGCATTGGTTTTTTGTTGTTTCAGTTTCAAAATGCCCTCAAGTTGTGACTGAGACCCGTTTGGTTCTTCGGGTTTTAACTGACTATGATTTACAGAGCCTTTTTCCTGTATGTCAGACATAACTGATTAATTGACTTACCGCTTGATTAATTGACTTACCGCTTGAAACCACGCTCTGCTACCATATGGGAATGAGGCAGTTCGTATTCCCCATTTATAAAATAAACGAAAAGTCAAAATAATTATGTCTGAACATTTAATACACCAAAAACGAAACAAAACAGTAAACCCAATGAAAATCCCCGCACTGTACATTCACCGAAAGTGTGAATGTTACTAAGCTTCTATGCTTCCCGATAATGGAAGCAATCTAATTTGTAACTCCTGGCTGGAGCTCGATATGGACGACCCTGTCCCTCAACAATATGTCTGACTAACTGCTGATGTTAAACTGATTAACGCTGTCGTCAGCTATCCCCTAATGAAAATGCACGAGATTTTAAAACCCACGTGCATTCCGGAAGTTAGCTCCGTGTCGGAAGCATAAACTTATTCACTCGTCAGCCAGTGCGGAATTGGGGACTACTGTTTGTTTTGGTAACGCTGTGTTCCGGGTACCAGTGACACGACTTTTCGTTTATTTATAAATGGGAATACAGGCTGCCTCATTCAATGGCAGGCGATGATTTCAACGATAATCTTGACAATCAGTGTCGGTTATGTCGACATACGAAACTCTGCATCATGGTCAATGCCAGAAGGCGATCTCATCACAACGAACATTGGCTGTTCGGCTTCAATGCCAAAGTCGGCCTTCGCAAGCTAAGGCTGGGAATGCGGTCTACTAGAATCACCCTGACGTCTCGTACCCAATGGAAGCAAAGTAGTAATCGTGGCGCAATCATCTTGGCTTTAACATAACGTAAGCTGGTAAATATTTGAAAATTGGTCATCTGGAAGATGAAACTAATAACATGAGCTGAGCGAACTCGCCGTTCTGTCACGGGCTCTGGCCATTCTGTATTGTTTAAATCTCAGCGGCAATCTTGAAAACGAACGAAACGTTCACAACAAAGTAACTGATAAACAACGTTCTAAACGAAAAACACCTTATGATGCTAATCGCAAAGGGCTTGATTTATGAAACAGCAACGTGTTCTATCGGCATCTTTGCGAAGACTGAAAGCTGCGTTTCGGCAATGCGCCAGACAACCGGCATTGCCGAATATAGTTGTGCGGCGGTATGACCGGTTAACGATTCAGGTTTTGAACGCATAATGCTGTGACTATGATGCGTTAATCTGAATGGAAATGTTGATCCACGGTCAGAAGAAGTGACTGAACACCAGTAAGCGAACTCACCCATAGATGTTCAGGTGCCGATATTGCAATCAGTCTGAGAACAAGCATTGTAATATACACTACAGATATGTTGCTCGTATATGACTGAACAGACGATCGTCGGCGTTGAGAGCGAGGCGGCCAAACGGCAACTTCCGAACAGCTACGTAATTGTTCAACAAAGTGAAAGAATCGTCTTCATTTGTCGATGAACTGGGACTTGAAATTGAAGATACTTGCGAAGTGTTATGTTTGTGGTGAACAGCATTTAATAGTACGATATTTAAACATGAGCGTTTCCGGCGCTGAATATGTTTCGCTGTGGTGACGTCATCGATGATTTTTAATGTAGGCTTTGTGATGATGAGGATCATCGGTCGACAGAAAACTTATGTAGGCTATGTTGAACACAATCAAATGAACGCAACACCAATCTGGCGGAAAAGCCGATATGAGAAAATACTCGAATGCGAAGCAAAAGGTGCGATCGAGACGGTATGCGACGCTGTCGAGGACAACCTCACCAGCAGGACGAATATCTGACGAATGATGAATGTTGAAAGCATTTAATTCCGGGGCCAGTGAAGATGGTAGGTGAATGAAGTATTGATAGGCTGGGAATTTGAGTGACCTTCGGTAATTGACGGCAGAAATGCCAGACAAATAGATCGCTGAAAATATGGCGCATCGATGAATGACCAACGATTTGCGTCATGGTGCTGCGAAAGGTGTTTGACGGTTTGCGGAGCGATTATTGCGGAAAAGCACTGGGCTGGGCAAATACAGGCAATCGAGAATACAACACGATATATACGTAGACAGCTTAACGACGGTGATCGCTGGTAATCGTTTTGAAGTGAAGTTGAGCCTCAAACACCAAAACTTTAGTTTATGAAATAACCAATGTCGATTGACAACCGAAATACGAAGCTGACTTATGTGAAACTCATAGCACTGAAAAAGTATCCGTGAAACACAGCAACGACAAAATCATCTGCATATTATGTTGAAAGAGATAGCGTAGTGTCGTAGAGGAATCAGAAGAAAGATATTATTTCTTTAATCTTGCGCGAATATATGGTTACGATGCTTCGACGAAATGCCAGAACGTCATTGATAACGTAATCCGGGTGTATTAACGATACATTCGAAAGAAAACCATTGGCGAATGTTCTTGCGAATCAAAATGTCACCGAACCATCACTTTCTGTAATTATGAATACGAATTACTTCTGGTATGATTCGATAGTGTTGTGACTGAGCATAAACCGGTACCGGCGAAGATGTCTTTGAACATGCTGTAGACGCTTTCATAACGGCTGAAAACAATCCGCTACCATGAATGACGGCATGAACTTCGACCGAAGAATCGCGTCGAACGCCGGTTATTTCGGTTAACAGTAACAATAAATTTGTCGATAAGAGTCTGGAATACGAAAGTGCAATTGATAACTCACCAGAGGTCATTTGCCTTCGACCACCGACTAATGATGGTGAAAGATATTTTCACGTTCAGCGTTTATATTCGATCAAACTTTCTTAGGCAAATTACTGGACTGATCCGTTAAAATTCGTAGGACCGCTTGAATATTACGAAATTGAACATGAAACTGGAGACTTTGCCCCAGCTACGGCGAAAATAACGAAATGGTACGGTTGCCGAAATAGCTATGTTGTGATTTCGACGCTGTTGATGCATCACGGAACATCACCGGTTTTCGATTGACGTACTCGTTTGCTGCGCGGGCCGGAAACGAATGATTACGAACTTTGATTATCGCTGTACTGATGTCGAGCTTACTATTAGTCCGAATCGCTCGAATTGGCGTTATTGACCGACGGTCGGCATGATATTTGTGCTGAATTAAACGACGATCAAGCACTTTCGATGCGGTATCTGGAAACCCAACTCTGGCGACACGAAAATCCTGCGAATATTCTTTGAAGACGATAGCTGCAGTTTCTAGTTTGATGAAGCAACCGGTTGTTTTAACTTTAAGGCGGAATGAATGACCATCAAACAAACATTAACGACATCTTAAAAGATGACGAAAGGCTTCAACGAAAGCAGTTTGGCAATGCAGAAACTGGTGACGACGAACCGCCTATCCGGCTGAAACTCACGCTGACTGTGAATTCTTATGGTGAATGAAGATGACTTTACGGCGGGCGAACTCTGAAGTCGTTACCGGTCTCCCGAATAGTTTTCATTGAAGTATATCGGGAAGATGTTGCTTCGATTCGGCACGCTTCGGCAGAAACGAAGGTCATGAAGAATGATTGATGTTCTTCGAATGTTTATATTTGAACAATTTCCCTTACGCTGGACAATTGACTGGGCTTTCATAATAAAACATTGTCACCCCGAAGGATATTGGCATGTTGCTTTCTTCGAACGGACCAATACTGTTAATGCGAACTGGATATCGAAATGGGGAAGAAAGATGACCCTTTAAATGTCATGAGGAAGACAAAGCGAACGCAACGTCATGATAACGTACCGAAAATGAACTTCTATCGTCGTCGTAATTCGGAAGTTAATGCTGGATACGACATCACGGTGCAATGAAAGAGCGCGTCCCAAACGTCCATTTATCGTTTGTTCGCATGTTTATGCTCGACCGCCGCCGGAAGATAACTGGTGCTACCACAGAGATATTATCGAAGAAGATGCGTAATGGCGGAGACGAAAGATTTGGTATGATATCGGAACTTTTGTCTGGATGAAGCTGTTCAGTTCCTGAAGAGGTCAATGGCGCTTCAACCTCCTTATATGAATGGATTTGACGATAAAATCGGCTGGCATTCTTATATCTTCAATCTGGGGAATGTTTATGATGATGCGGGCGGGGCTCTCACCTATCGATAAACTCGTCAGATCGGTTGCCGGCGAATCACGCCTGCGATATTTCTTCGAATCGTGGTTTACGAACATCCGCGAAAACATGGTGTATTCAGATGGTTTCCCTTTGGAAAGCGTTCAGATGAAAGGAGATAAACAGGTAGAGACTTGGGCAGGCTCAAGCTGGCGTTTATGTTAGCAACGATGTTGTTCTTTAACATTCTCGACGCTCCAGATGACGCTGACGAGGATTAATGTCGGGACGAAGATGGTTGTTCGCGTGATGGTGTGATGGGCAATCGTATTGAATAACGAATCTTGTCGCTGGAAGTCGGCGTGTTACGGGTACGGAACGTTGAACAAATCATTACGACTTTCGACATCGGGATACGGCACCGATGCATGGAATACGGCTTGAACTATTGACTTCATTCGTTCCTGGTTCCATGAAGATGGTTCTGTGGTGTCAACGACATTGAATTACTGATGGTGTGTTTAGTTCTATGACTTTTGGTTATGTTGACATCAGGTGTTGCTGAGCAGCGAACTTTAACGGTGATCTTGAACTTTGACTTTGTGTTATTGTATGTTTGTTTGTGACGATATAACGTTATGGTATTGAATATTCGAAGGATTAATGAACCTATTGATTTCAATGAAGTATTATTCGGTTATTGCGGAGTAACAAAATATTGGCAACTATTAATTGATTAATTGTTTGTGTTGACGAGTCTGTCGAGAGAAGGGTATGAACGAAGAAATAGGTTTTTGGCTTTAACTAATACACCGTCTGCATGAGTTTAAAATCTTACTAAACAATTGTTTGTTGACGATAATCGGACGGTTAGTCGAACAGGTTTAGTCGTCATGGCTGGAGACCACAGAATGAATTGCTTCCATTATCGAGCATAAACTTGACATTCGCTTTCGTGATAGCGCGGTCGAATTTCATGAGTTTACTGAACGTTTCGTTTTATTATACCGGTTATGATAAGTTTATTTATAAATACTACGCTCATTCCCCGCGATAATGTCCGTCATTATTACAAGGTTTTCGAAACATCTTCATATCGATGATAATAGTCTTATGTTCAACATATGATAATGAGCGAATCGTCATTCGGTGTATTCACTGGAAGGAATCGGTGGCGGCAATTTGTATCGGACATGGCGGCGGAGCAATAACTTTCTTTTGGCAAATGCCAGGTATTTAACATGCGCTGTGAAGAGCAAATTCGAGCGCGGAGACTCTGCTGACGTGGTGATCTTCGTGGCTGCTGTCGCGGCTGAATGACCATCTCGCTGACTGACCGACACGTAATCGCAATGCCATGCGATCTGGGGCGCGGCGCGGTCGGTCTCGCATAACTGGGATTCTTCGAGGCATATGCTTTCTGTGTACGGCAAACTGGCGACGTTTGCGGCTGGGCTGGATATAGCTGCTCACGCTGCATATCATCAGCAATGCTGGCTGTCAGCAGCTCACCGCGGCTTAAATAAGCTTTGTATTTCGGCTGAAACCAACTTTGGACGCATTTGGAAATAATCAGGCGACTGCAATGATACGAATTTTAGGCTTCAGACATGGCTGTTGCAACTGTTCCGACGGTTTTGCAGGGGTATCGAAAGCGTGTGGCTGATAAAGTCGCAACGCTATAGGCGACCGACATCCTGCTCGCAGGCGAAACCGTCATGACATGCCTGTCAAACCGATAAAGTAACTTTCGGCGAGAATCTGCTTCAGTAACAAAGTCTTGGTGCAATAACTTTCTGGCTGGCGCGTTTCCTGATATGTTCCCCAGCCAGATGTTTTAATGCCGAGGGAAATCGATCATTGCTGTCGGTACTCCGTGAGCTGTTGTTTCAGCCAACGCTTTGATGGCACAGAGATTAAATTATAACACTTTCGCCTAATTCGGCATGTGTTCGAATATTGCTGAACTGAGAGATAAGCGGACACTCCATGTTATTGATGGCGTGTCGCTTCTCAACGTAATTGATTTGAAAACCGAAAGTTCAATCAACAATAACGTGCGTCGCTGTCGTTCAAACAACTTTACGGCTTGCCCGGGTGGCCGATATTGCTAAGAGGAAGGAACGCATTTTCAACCTGTTACGGTTCGAGATTTGAAAGTAACTGTTGCATGTGTTCGTAATAAATGTCATCATTGCGACTGCATAACGATGACGACGGTGGCCCTGGTGGTCGAGCGTTCATCACGCCGAGCAGGTTCGATTTCCCCGCATGGCTTCAATGTGGCTTTAAAATGCGTATTACTGGAATGACTGAAACCCTTTCACTTACGTTAACCCACTGGGCGTGCCAGCGCAATTCGTCCGCTATACTCGAGCTTCGTTACCTTGCTGCGAGTCACAATGCCAAAAAGGTTGTTTATAAGTTTGTCTTCACGTGTCTTCGAATATCTCCTGACTTTGGTAATATTATCTTGTCGACTTTATAATGGCCCGATACGAGCATGGTGCCAGAGGTAATCAAGCTGCACGGTAAAGAATCTGAAATGACGCGATGAACGACGTTTGAAGAGAATCGACCAATTAAAGGCGATCGAGGAAAGTTTCGGAAATGAGTTGCTTACGACGAGGAGTCAAATGACTTTCTCCTGAAGACGTCCAGTCTTCGTTCACCTTGCTTCAACACCGACAATATTCTGAACGGCAATTTCGAACGGTATTCAGACGGAGAATTTTATGCTTTGCTGCCGTTCATCATTGATATATATGGCGTAGTAACTGTGTGTTACATGGCTTTGACCTGCATGCGAGCATTGGTTGATTTCTCCATTTCACATGCGAGCTGCATTCTGTTATTGTTTAACTTCGCGCGGCTTGCTGAACATTATTTCAGTCAAAATGTCAACGAATTGCCGTGTACGAACTTGGCGCATTGAAGTCGAAGTTAGATGCGTTACTAAATATTGCGTGGTAGTTAGTTTATTTGATTGTTTTGAAGTTGAGGAAGCTTTTATTCGAGTGATATTGTTTGAAATGGACTAACTGTGATGTCAGCTTGGGGACTGGAATTTTCATACGAACTCCACAGGCTGACTTTTACATGTTCCCGGTCTCGTCGTTTTCTTTAGAACCCTCTCGCGTTAAGCGCTTTGCAGTAACTTTGCACGAACTTCAGTTACAGAACTTTACAAACGCCTGTCATCGGTTCAATTCTTCCTTTGAGATTTCCCGCGCCAGATTTCAATGTTATGGCATCTGGAATTTCATATCGTCGTCCAGGCGGAAGTCGATATAATCTGATCTGGTACGGTGAACTCGAGCTGGTCATGACGGTGATGCGACGGTCTTTGGTGGTGAACAGGTATTGTACCGAGGAAGTTCACAATGTTGTTCAAAGTGCCGCCCACGGTAATTCGGGGGATAAATTAAATATTCTGTTAACGGTGCTCGAAACGGCCATCTGGCCGGTGTCTTGGCGCTTTGAGGCGTATACGGAATTGCTGGCTATAAAGGTCATTATTACTGTTGCTGTGCTCGCGATATCTTTCTTCTCTTCGACGCTGAAATTATCTTTCGGTGCGTGCGTATGGGAAGATGTGTTGAGACAATACTGGACAACCTTCTGCCATACCGTGCGGCAAACAGGCAATAACCAATGCGTGACGAATTCAACTTAATAACGATTTTACGTCGAGAAACTTCGAGGATCAGATAACGACGTTCATGACGATCGCGTCATAGCGTTTGGAAGAAATCGTGTGGTCATTTGAACAATGAGAATAAACCCGGCTCGCGTGTTACTAACTGCAGCCAGTCTGCGGCTTACATGGTCGAACGGCCAGGCATTGCGACATGAACCACTACCAACACCATATCGACTCAAACGATACGGTAAAGGGTATGATATTTCTGGTCAGTGAGGAATTCGCAGTGGACAGTCTGCGCGTTCGCTATTGACATTTTCTTGAACATCGAACGCCCATTATTCTGGATTTAACTGTTGATATTGTTTCATATTACCGCGTCACAAGAAACAATGATTTCGCTTGAAACATGCTTTTAGCATGGTGAACGGGTATCTGCGCAGATGCGAACGATAAATGAACTCGACGTTTAAAAGTTTCATATTTATTTCAATCTTAACGGAACAAATGTACATCGGTGCCGATTACATCAATGTCTAAAAGTGGATAATGATTTCTGGCTGCTAAACTATGATTGAACGTTGATGTCGAAAACGTGGTATGTTGAACTTTAATGATATTGCAAACTATGAACATTCATGACTTTCGATGCTCGTTAATCTTCTGTCATCGGCGGTTTCCCCTTTCATTTCTTGTCGTTGAACAGGTATGTCTGAATTACATCTCATGGTTCTGTTTCTCCTAAGTCGAAGTGTTTCTGACGCAATGGAATTTGCTTAGTAAACGAGGCTTTCACGTAAAGGCTGTTTTGCGTGGAGTATATTATGAAAGTTGAGAACTGTTATTTATTATCAACATGAATAACGACCTTCATTATTGAACGGTCAGGGAGCCATTCGGCAACAACTGCTGAAGGACACTATCGAAAACCTGATCACCGAGATCGCGGATCACTTCACAAAGTGCCAGGCTTTCAATGCCGTGCTATTAACTAACTGACTGTGCTTTGCGTGCCGCAACATTATTGGTATCGGCTGCTTTAGGCCTTTACCTTATTTTATCGTTCGAAAATGAAACGTTTAATATGTTTCCAATGTATATGTTGGTAAAATACGCGGTAATGTTATGATTGATGCATTTCGCTTTGGTGGTCATTGCGTCCGTTTATGATATATTATTTTAAAATTGAACTTTTATTCCAGTACCCCAGAAGTCTTTGCGTCACCATGTTAAAGAAACGTTTGATTAATGATGTTCAGACTCCATCAGAGGAATATGACGATCTGACTGAAATGAACATTCGCGCAACCACCGTCGTTACAATAACAATTCCGCTTTCAATGAACGTTGATGCGTCAAATGGTTAATTCCGTCGTGCAACTTTGCTGATATTAATCTTAACGATATGGCATTATGACGACTACAATACGCACGCAGTTCAGTTTCAACTAATGACTTCTTGCTGAACTGGATTTGACGGACCGAAATCATATCACAATCGGCTAATGTAACGGATCAATTATCGGTGATTGGCTGTCTGTTTGTCTTCGAACAAACGTTTAACTGTTTATATCGCGTCATGATCAGTACTCTTAATCAGTTCAATTTTCGTTCGCATCAGCTACGTGCCAGCATTTCATCTGACCGCCGTTCGACTTTATGAAACAGTCGTTATGATGATGACGATGATGATGGTAAAATGAGCCGATTAATCGGGCAAAACACAAACGTGTTTGACTGAAGTCGTTCTTGAACGTGGCTGACTTCCACGAAGATGACTGCGTCAACTGTCTGGTGGTTGATACACAGGCGGTAATGTTAACTTTTTGCCGATGATAGGCCAATCTTACTGACGTAATGTTATAACCTGGTCTCTGATCGCGGTTCGGTGACGTCACGGGCGGTCGGCGATGGAGAGCCATTACGATGGAAACGAACCGCTGAATCGAAGATATTCATTTCATCTAATCGATAACATCTCTCGGGCTAAAAGTCGTGCTAAAGGGTTTCAGAACGATGAACAACCCTGCTGAAAAGAATGTTCGTCAATGACGATTGTGGCGCAAAGATATTCTTGATGACAGGGATTGATGTCATTTTAAGTGTTTATTGAATCAATTATACGTAAACAAAGGGGAAGTCGATAATGATGAAGCATTGAGCTGCGGGCTAACTGCGGTTGTCGTGTTACGTGTCAACTTCAAGGAACGTATTGAATTATAAAGATTCGAACAGTTTCAATGCATATGCCTATACTGACTCAGTGGATTTTGATACCAAATTTGAAATCGCGTTTTCAGGCGTAATTTCTACGCTGAGGACACTGAATTCCATTGATCTGAATGATCCATTGACTCGACCCTGCCGATCATTGACGATGAATTACTTTCGTTAACTTGATTGAGAACTGTGGCCTTTCGTTAAGGCGCGGCACCTTCGACGGAATCGCGGTTTACCATTGAGTTGTTTTGATTGATCTTCTCTTCACGAAAATAGCTATCTACGGGTCGTTTGGTCGAAACTGGACCGATTGAATTGCCAGATTTTTTGTCATTGTGCAAAGATTGCATGAGTATAAAGAAGTGCATGTTTTGTCATTTGCGCTGTGCCCGGCGGCTTTAGCCTTGTTTGAAGGTTTTAGGATCGCAAAGAGTTTGTTTGAAGCTGTCATTGGGGTGCGGCACGGTTCACTGTTTGTTTGCGGGAAGGGTGCGGAAGGCGGACGGCCGGGTGTTGCCGAGGTGGATTGGAACGACTTGGCACGGGCTATTGAATCAGCTGGCGGTGGGCGCGTGCATTGGCTGTCGCGCACGAACGCGGAACCGCATCGCCATAAACGGCAAATGGTGAACTATGTCAAAATTTTAATGATAGTTTCTTAAGAGACTTTTGGTGAGTCGAAAAATTTTCGGAAGCGCCAAGAAGCTGGGCCGAATGACAATGATGATAAACGTGACACTATTGTGACGATTTTGGCTACCCGATATTAAGAACCCCATTCATCGGTCGTTTCTGACTCAACGGCACATATTATTCAAGCTGCGTTATTCTCGACTGCTCCCTCTTCAATATCTCCATGCCCGCGTTCTCGGCGACATGTAAGAGACCGTTAAACTGGAGCCGCTAGTAACGAACACCGTTCCAGGAGCTGAGAACGACGTCGCTCATCGACCAATGAATAGACGTTTGGCCAATTTGTTCATACGCAATATTGAAGGGCTTTCTTGATGTGGCATCGGAACCTGCTCGATGATTTATTGAAATTCCCTTTGGTATGACGGCGTGGCTGGGATTATAACTAACGATATTGTTCATTTCGTGGCGCTGCGGATATCGCAAACACCGGTCAAAGGTGATGGGGAATGACAAATGAAATCGGCATCGACGATATTCGATGTTGATAAACTTTTAAATAGAACTTTCTGAAAATGCTCAGCTGCCGCAATGGCTACTGTCGGCGTCTAATTCGTCGTCGAATCCGGCCTCAACCAGGCAGATGGCTTGACCTCATAGACGCTATCTTTTTGTCGCCAGGCTTCGACAGACCGTTCACCTCGATATTCGCTCTTGTTTCTCGGCGTAAAGATATGTTGGTATTGTTGATAATATGAGCTCTGTGACCCGTGGATAGTGCGTGAACATTTACTTCAATTGTTACGATTCACCAGTCAATATTTTCTGGCGCTAATCTCTTTGGTGAAACGAATAACGGACTGGTTTAACGCCGCGCTCATAATCGAATGCGTGTTTGTTTTCAGCTGTTTCATGGCTCTGCAACATTCGAAACATTAATTTGCTTCGTCTTTGCGTATTCCAATTACCTTTATATAATCTGGCTTCTACCTTCCCGAAATCGAGCAATGACCTGTGTGACCAGTCAGCATATGGCGCTCGACTTTTGGCATCAATGTAGAACATATCGTACTCCGATAACTTTCGGCTCCACAATGAACCATACATCCGTAACGCTGCGGTACTCGTGCCGGCGGCCCGGCTGGTGAGCTGAACAATGGTCTAAAGTCGTAACGTCGAAATTCTGCTGATAACATCGCGTTCAACGGAGATCGGAATCGGGCATTCGTGATGGTAACCGCTGCACTATTTCCAGAGTATTGCACTCCATCCATGAAATCGCGGAGCTGAATTTGAACTTGCCTATATTCGTTTTCTTTTGCACGAAACGTTATCTGCTCTATTGTTGTATTTTTAACGTTGCTGTAGTCTATGGGAATCGGGCTGTCACTTGACAGGGTAACCAACTGACTGTCGTCGGTGTAACGAACCAATGCGTGGTTTAAAGAATGGCACGGAAAATTGTTGATGTTTTGAACGCTTCAATTGGCGATTTATAATTTCTATGGTGTTTTCGAAGTTATAACGAGCTTTGCATGTTGAACTGTATGGACGCTATCTGTGGTCGCTGTGCCTCTAATTGAATTCCCGTGTAAGGGTTGTCAGCGTCGCTTGACTGACGCCTCGTCGGCCTATTATAGTTATTCTGATGCCTAATAACCGTTTTGATGTTTAAAGGGACGGTTTCTTTGTGGTGAAGCATTCTGCGATTCAGGGCGAAATGGTAACTGATCAGCGGGAATAAACCTATCTTCGATTATTGATGAAGCGAGTGTTTGCTTTCATCTTGCGCCTGGTCCTTACCTGCTCTATAACAAACATATCGGAATAAAATTCTGAAGGCGTGTTCCAACTTTCGCGGTGCTTTGGATTTGAGAACGGTATGGTATAACTGTTATTCTGAAACATGGCTAACACTTACCAATGTCATGATCTACTCATCTCGCCCTGTACTCGTAGAATAAGAATATTGATCAGGTCTTATTGAAATGAAGATAATTGAACTGAAGCAATGAGTAAACCCGATATCATCGCAAATCTGGCTCCGGCTAGGATTACGATTCTTTTGAACCAAATTCCGGATTTTGCGTCGTCTTTAAAATAAAGGCGTTAAGCGGTCTGAGATGGATTTGAAATGTCTTTCTGTTGTGACATACGTTTATTTCAATGAACTGAAATTGAGTTGACGACGATTTTCGGTATTAATTATTCAATCATCAAACATGATCGGTAATTCCTTCGGCGAGAATTTGCAAAGATGGCATCTACCTTAAGACTTGCGCTTCAGCAGATGAAGTTTGATTGAGGTTATCTTTGAAGTGAATCTGAGTTCATGATACCTCGAAAAACCCGGTAAAGAAATTCGGCGTTGCTCGCATATTCACTATTGTCCAGTACTGACTGGATTTATATTGACGAAGGCGATCCATTGCGTTAATGTTTATTGATGCGAAGCGGATGACTACGATAAATATCTCTGTATACGCAATGTGATCGCTTTGATGAATGTTAATTACCTAAAACTACGGTTGAATTCCCGCGATAAATCTTATAACGAAACCGAAAACTGCATCTTCGGCACGATTTGTGGCGAAGGAAATCGGCGGTACGTAACTACGCCATCGTTGGCCGATGAACGTTCGGTGATTACGGCAACAATGGCAAAACGTTATGACCAAGCTGGTCGACGGTGACCCCGAACGTCAAACGATCGTCTGATGCGCAAACGAATCGCCATCGAATGATAATGGAAAAACGCCAGTTTTCGTGTTCGGTTTACGCAATATTCATCTTGAATTGTTTTGCTTGATGCATCGCTTTCGATGATAAATAATGATGTCGTTACATTGTTTGTTAATTTGCTATGCGCGTTATTGACTTGTCTTACGTTCATCTCGATATGAACATTGATTTGTTATACTTGCGCTCGTATTTGGTTGATGTTTCAATATGTCTTACGATTTCCCACATGTTATTTACCACGTACGCGTCGGTATGCGAATCATACTCCATCGACCAAATAGCACGATATCAACGCAATAATTATCTGGCTACCTGCTAATGTTCCGGTATTAACGATCACCGGTGTTTATGACCATATATTTCGATCTTTGTCGGTTTATAGTGCTATGGCTGGCAACTGGTGAAAAGTTTGGGCAAAAACATAAAGTAATCTGCTGTATGCTGGATTCGCTTTCGAAAGCGCTCGTCTCGATAAGGCGGACTAAATCGCTGATTCAGCTGTCTTTCTTCTTTGATACCATTTCATTGCTCGAATGGCACAGGAGTTCGTTTCGGGCCAGCTCGTTGTTGATGCAGAATCTGCTGCTGAAGAGATGATCGGCAAATGACTGAAGTCGATACGATAACGAAAGCTGTCTTGTTGATCCTGTACCATTGTTTATACTGTTGTTGATAGCAACTTGTCGATGTGTTTGATTTCCTGCTGATTTTAATATTTCGCTCATCTGTGATTCTGTTGTGACAACGTCGTCGTCGACGAGTTTTAATCAAAATGTTTCCGCACCGCCATTGGTATAAAATTGTTTTCGTCGAAGATGGCGGATGTGCCGTCAATTCGCTCGCTCTAATGGAAACTTTGACGGAAACCAAATGATGGATGATTTCAGTGGGTTATTGACGACTGGAATACACTATCTTGAAAATAGAAGTCGATACGTAACTCCGGAAGGCTAAGTCGAAGACAAATCGGTGACTGATTATAAATCTTCGTTGAAAATCGTAGGCTATGCTGACTGGGTCGAAACCACAAATCGATGATGATCGGTCGCTGCATTCCGTCGAATAACCATTGGTGCAATATACCGCCAGTCTGAGCAGGCGGCGGAAAAGCCCGCAATCTTAATTGACACATGTATTCGTCGGGGTTTAACAAAGTGTTATTATGCTGACGATTTCTCATCCATCACCGACGAACTATCGGTGACTCACGTGTGCAATGCGCTTGAACGGGCGAACGAATATCCCGATTTTATCGATAACGGCAATGATGACAAACCGGGTGAACAATTCGCGATGCGACTGGTCGTCGTACTGCATCTTATCATACGGTAAAGATGAAATTGAAGGCGCTGTCGACTAAATCAGCGTTGCGAGCACAATATTTCTAACATCACCACTCGCGCTTATTTTGACGTAATTTAACGCTGTCGACAATTGCTGGTACCATGTCGATTAATTCTTTGTTTTCTTTCTAACAACACGCAGCAAACTACGTGACTTAAATGGCTCGTTTCCCCATTGCCGCCTTCGCCGTGCCGATAACTGGTGCGACCTAAACGTGTTAAAATAAATCGAAAGATGATTTTACGCTGTACATATTCTACCGAAAATACGCTAACAGGCGCGATCATCTGGCGTTTTGTTTGGCGTCAAACAGCGATATTTCATTTCATAACGACAACGTAAACAGCGTACTGGCGGAACTCAGCTGGTTTTAATTAACACTGGGGATCCTCTGGTATGACGACTGACGACTTCAATTTAATGACTATTCCGGCTTATCGCGACGTGAAATGAGCTAACGATGACGCCTGGTCGAACCGGAATATCTTTAACCACTAGGCCGCCACATTGTTTATGAACCCGCTCGACACGGCGCCGGTATCCGTGTTATTACCGCCATGTTTAAAGTGTTTTAAATTGAGCGCGGTGAAATCGAATCACGACATTTCATTTCGGGCGGTAGCGTTCATCTTTGGCAAAATCTGTTACATTGTTGTGACCTTTCACCGATAAGCTTTTGACGGTCTGGAGCAGATTGTTTTGCGCTTTGGAGACGGGCATAACTGCCGAAACAGACCGAGCGATCGTGGCTTTCTTTGGTTTTGATGAAAGAAGAAGATCGCTGCTTACGATGACGACATTTTGTGTCCTTTGATTCATCAGCCGATGAACGAACCGAGGAAGCCAGCTCAATGGCCTCGCTGCCGAGCTGATAATTTACATTGTTTGGTTGTTAACCCTCATGTCCATTGAACGCATTCTTAGCATGTTTGCTGCGGTATGCTGGCGACTTTGCGGTGAACTATGGCTTTGAGCGGCTTTCTGAGAATACTTCTGAGCTGCATTAAGAAGGCGAGGGCGCGCAACATACTGCCAGACACCGGACCTCTCTGCAGCTTTGTCTTGGCTTACTTGTAAAGATATAGCCATGCATCATCGATTATCTGTGTCAGGATGTCACGTGATTGCCGACGTATTATGAAGCGTAGTGACATTATAGCCGGCTGTGATCGGTAACGAAGCCTAAGGTATGATGCTGGCTGCTCAACTATCATCCGGCTGACTGGCTGAGCTCACGGTGGTGAAGGCCGTAATGCAACCAACTTGTTATCTTACGCAATTCGATGTTCATGCCTTTCATTTGAGTTCGTCTTCGTACCAAACGAACAACGCCATGATTCCCCTGCTTTGTCGGCGTGTCGGAAAATATCACGAGCTTGCAACCACTACTGCCTTACTGGCTGCAATGCTTGCTATAGATAAAGATTTGAAAGGCGAGATTTAACTTTTCATGCTGATACACGCCGATCACGTAACGGTAATTATAAGAGATTTTAACGCACATTCGAACGCAAAACACAGTGGCATTACCCACATTGTTTAAGAAACCATCACGTCTGGCTCCGCTGTAGTACCGGCTCTAACGGCGCTTTACGGGAACTGCCGACTGTCTAATGAAGTCTGGCGGCTTTAGGCTTCTGCGGGAATAACACTGTTTGCCGATAAACCAGGAGACGCGTGCATCGTGACGCCAGCCCGGTTACTTTGATAGTTCGTGTTCATCACCGGACGCCGGCGAGCTGTATCGGTTTCATTCAGCCGCATCATCATTTGTGGTATTGACAGCTTTCTGCTTTCTGGCTGGCACCAGCTACGCTATTCTGGCTACGTCGTCATGCAGATCACTTAAGGATCTGTAAGAGGTTATTAAAGGGCCAGAAGTTGGCATCAACCGTCATTTTATGAATTATATTTTGTGCAGCAATATTGTGTTTATGTTGTTGTTTCAGCGACGCTACTGTTATGTTGTGATGCGCGGCACTGTTGGTGAACAAAGTGACGCGTCAGCACCTTTCGAGCATTTGGTATGATGGAACATCTTTGACTTTCAATGGCGCCAATTTCAACGAAAATTCACTACGACTGCAAAACGGCGGGTTGTCGTTAAATCTGCCTGTCCGGTTTATTCCAGTTCAGTGATGCGCTCAAGAAAATGGACTCGTCGGCCATATCTTTCGAGCATTGGCTGGAGATATTGACCAATGGTAACGATACGTCATTCGACCATATTGACGGCGCTGTATTTGAAGGAATATGACGTATGTTAAAATCTTGATAAATCGGAACTGGCTTTAACTCACAGTGAGTAAACAGTGAGGAAGTTAAAACTATTGGCACTATTGGGACGGTAGAGATACCGGAAGCGGGCTGTAGATCGCCGGCACGGTGAATCGCATGCGGGGCCATGAGGCGCGTACATGGACTGAATACCGTCGCTTCAGCTCTGGCGATTAATGGACCGGGCAGCCATGGACCAAAGCGCACCAAAAATACTGCGTTTAAATGTCTGTGAAGTTGGTGACTTAAATGTTTCGAGGACGTATTCTCTTTCGAGTGGCGACGCACGGCACGGTACGGCATCTGAAAGCCAACAATCTAAACTGCCAATCGATGAAAATAAACTCTACAGAACATTATTCAAAATTCGTCTGGTAAATCGATTTCTTTAAACTGTATGCTGTCGTCAAAATCGCTAAGGAATTTCATTTACAGTTTGTCACTGTGATGGAGGATTCAACGCGATCGGTTGTGCGTGACCTAAATCTGGAGATCTGCTGTTTAGTGACTGTGATATGGCTGCGTCGTATGCGTGCGGCTCGAATATCATGATGACCTCTCAATCTGGACTGCGGCTTTGAAGTAGGTGTGGCTTCAATATGGGTTTTGACTGGTGGGTAACCTTTGCGGAATGATCACTTCTTTTGCGTCGAGATCGCGGATGTGGATGGCTTTATTGATATCGGTATGAATCAGAAGTGCAGGTGACAATTAACGCGTAGATAACCGAAAATATATTAACAGGCGGCAGAACGATATTCTGCTGAAACGAAAAGCTTTCATTATATAATTCAATAATTTCGAAAAGAGATGGATGTTTGCCGAAAGACGCAGCCAACCTGGCTACGAAATCGAGAATGTTGTTATGTTTGCGATTGTTTCAAACTATATTTGAAGCTGTTAACATCTGGCGTTATGCTGTAATAGAGCTGTTCATTTGGCCAGTCGAAGATTCTGAATCAGCTGACGCGATGTTTTGTCTGCCACGCCATAATCGAACCCCGTCTGTGAAATACAGACGTATATTATGTTTGACACCCCGGTGATTATATTCTTTAACGCTAACCAATGAAATCGACCAGTTTCAGGCCCTGGCGCTGGAGCTCAACATTGACTCACCAATTATGAACGAGAATTTTCAGCTCAGCTAACGGCGAAATGGTGGTTTGATTGGCAAACGGAATGAAAGAATACTAACGTATTTTGCTGTCATCATAAAGAAGACTGGGCTACGGTTATAGGGGTTAGGCTCGTTTGTTGCTGCATTAAATGTGAGACTATCGGCAAAACGAGATCTGTATAATTCCCCATGCGATAACTACTGATATTATCAATGAAATAAAACAATTCTGAAGGATTTGCATTACAATGATAATTGATTTGACATGTGTTCATTAAACGCTTGAGATGATCCGTCATGAACGATCAGGTACTTCAACATTCAGATCTGTAGATTTCATATTTCTTATTGTAATTTCAAGAACTGATCGATGATACCTGATGCATTCGTCTGTTAAAGTAATATTTTCAGGATCTTGTCGTAACAACGTTCGTTATCGGCGCGGCGGTCGCTGGTGAACACTTGTTATCGGCACGAGGTGAAGTTTATTAATGCTGTTTCTGACAGAAGATTTGTTGATGAGGGCATTTCACCTTTGTATGAACGAATCAAATCACAAATCTCAGCCTGAACTTACGCGTATGCTTCTTTGTCCTTTCGAGGACGTGCTTCTTCGGTGCGTATTACGCGAAGACTATTCGGTCTTGTTGTTTTATTTATGAATGCTCAAATCGGCAATCTGTCTTATCAATGAAGCCGCTTAATACGGTAGACCGGCGTAATCGTCGCTACCGTATACCATCGAAGCATGCGGGTTATTGATACTACGGTGATACGAAGCTGTTGTTTCTCAAAACGAACACTGAAAAAATTGTTAAATCTTTGAATTAACGTTCTTTATGTTGGTGTTGGTTACTGATTTACCAGACACCGGAAAACGATGGCGTAACAATATTTAATCCTGACCTTCACTCTGAAAATCAGCGTCTGGCTGGCGAACTGGAAGGTGAAACTTCTTCGACCAACCAACTCAACCCGTCGCGAGCCGGGCTGCCTGTAAATAAAGGCAATCGAACACCCTATCGTTGCTACAACTTCATCGATGACATTTCACTGGTCGCTTCATGTTTGTTTGTTTCGTTTCTGATTTCTGTTCATGATAGCGACCGGCCAATGTGACTTAAAAACCGTATGTCTGCCAATGAACAACATTCAAGTACCGGCGTGAACCACGCAACTGAAAACTTCGTGTTTTACTACATTGCGTTTATCTATCTTTCATCATATTGCATCTCGTATATCGTAAATGATTGTCATGCGTTTATATTTTGAACCAACTTTGCTTTTCAATTACCGTTACTGGCTATGAGAACTTCGAAAGGACGTTTGGTCTTCTCTGATAGTAAACGATTATCGGTGAGTTTATATCGCATTCGCCTGAACAAACTTCCGGTAATCTTCTGTTTAAACGACTGGTTAGTCTTCTTGGGTGAGCATTTTGCCGCAACTTCTTTCATCTCGTTATGATGCGGACACTGGGCATTTCTTCTGTGAACATACTATATACCGATGAATCTGAACGAGAACGTTGAGCGACCGATCTTCAGCCCAGCGCATTACGCTTTCGCTGTTTTTCGGCAATCGACAATAACGGCACAATATTCACTATTGGTCCATGCTACGGTGGTTGTTTCAGATACAATCGGCAAGGAAGAACTATGACATTGTTATGATTGAGGATACTATGGCTGAAGACGACTTCTGTGATCATTACTGTACGCTGGACGATGTTGATGACTGAAATGACTAATGGTATGGTTTTGGCATACATGTAATCAGATGTTTTCTTCAAATTCGCTTTGATCACTTCATTGATAGTTATTTTATTCGCTGCTGTATTATGGCGTTTCCCCAGCTTTCTGTTAACTAACATCGAAAGTTTGGTACCTCGAGCTTGCCGCAATGCGATCGATAAATGACGATGATTTATTGTAGAACTGTTGAACTTATTATCTCGAACTTGATCTTCGGGGTCGTCTATGACATAAATGCGTGAGCACAATCGGACGGTTACCATCTGTTCTGCGAAGTCGAACGTCAATAACACTGCCAATCGATGATTATGTGTCCTTCTCGGTGTCGGCTGCCGGCAATCAACTTACGTTGGCGAAGGTCTGTATCGTAATTATTCTGTCATGACCCGATTGAAGTGGAAATGAGGGTTATTTTATGCGCGGTGGCGTTGAACCAGCGAACAACTAACGTATTCGTATATACCAGAACGGCTATCCCCAAACTTGCTTTCACTGGTTTTCTTTACAAAATCAAATTCAACATGGTTGTCCTGGTCGTTTCGCAATGATCAATAAAGTGGCGTGAACTCTCTGGTTTTGGTCCTATTTGTCAACAGGTAATATTACTGATGTAACGTTTTGTTGATGATGCGTTGAAGTTGTGGTTTCAAAATAATGGTTTCGTAATGTCTTCTTTCTATTCATAAAATGCTGTTGCAGCTTACTGTCACCAGGGTATTTTGTGCGAAATATGTTCGCCGAGTTTACCTTTACGAGCATGAAAAACCGTCATCGGAAATTTTGACAATAGCTTATTCGGCAGACGAAAGATACTTAATGTCAGGTGAAAATGGTCGGCGTTCTGGCTGGCTTATCTTGTTCCACTTACGAACCGAACGTGCCTTTCGAGCCATCAGCCACGGTGCGTACTACGGTCATGTTTATTGTGACGCTTTATTTCATATATCTTTGATATTTCGTGATCGTCTTTGCGATGCTTTGTTATATTACGGTTTGCGTCGACCGATGTTATAAGAAGGCCGGAACAATATTTTAAAATTGCATTCGTTGTCTAGCATGACTTTTCGGCCAGCGAATGATTTTGGTCATGCTTTTAACTCGTCAATTTTACGGCACAGCATTTGCCTGACAAACTTTGACACCTTCATCACTCTAATTGAGTTAAACATGGCTTGCGTTTGCTGTTGTCGTTAACCTTCGCCTTGTTCGAACTTCCAAACGCACGTCGAGATCTGGCATTACGCGACAATGACCGACAGCTCAATGAACAAATCTTGATACAAGCTCCCGTCAACGAGAATAATTACCAGCTGATGTTTCGGAAGAACGAAAGGCAATATTATTATAGCTTTATGCAGCTGCGGGCAGAGATATCGAAAAGATTGCCGAAAGAGCGGATCTTGGTGAGCTCGGCACCACGAAGGCTAAACCGCGCGAAACCGTCGTTCAATATTTATCGACGGTATCGTACTGTTAGTGTTTGCGGTAACGGTGCTGTTAACAACATTTCATATATGCGAATAAACGACAATGTTCGAGCAAATCTTTTTCTGCGGATTGTTATATTATTAGTATCACGACACGCTGCTTTATCGGCATTGTGCGCCTCGGACTGGCGGACGATGACTCCGCAATCGCCAGTATGAAGATAATTTCTGAGCGAATACTTCGGCATACGCATGTTCATTCTGGCACAGATGCGCTGTTTAACATGGGCTTTACTCTACTCGGTTGCACTGCTGACGTAAACGTGACTGCCTTTATAATTGTCTGGCAATATTGGATATGGTATCAATCGTTTGAAAGTCGCCATTACGTTGTACATATGCATGAAGTACGTCGCGTGCGAACGAAAGAGGACTGTTACGGAACCCAGCATTGAAGTAATACATTCCGTATGTTGACCAAATGACGAGCTGGATCGACGGCCCTTCGGTTTTTGATGGCTAAACACTGGCGAAAACCAATGGCGTTATTGACTGGCAGATGACTTTATTATTCCACATGAATCTGGCAAACTGTTACTTTATTCACTGCGTTTGAGGGTTAACGGCTGTTTAACCAAATGCGTGATCGGCGGTGGCTACGGGAAGTAATTTCGGTTTCAGATAATATTTATTCGAGAACGATATACCTTTAAGTACGCGGACGCTCATAAAGCTGCTTTTGTCTGGCTGGCATTGAACGACGGCGGCGGACATCATTCTTAAATAATGGCATTGCTGCACCATGGTGCGGCTCTCTGTCTCTTTCAATGGGTATCGATGTAACTGCAATGACCTGACCGGTATCTTATAATTATTTGGCAATGGCCCCAAGCGACCGTATGCGCGCGTATGGCCGTCTATATCGCCGTCTGTATTCTTTGGTGCGTCTATTTCAACTAAATAACATTTTCTGATACGACCTTATACGAAGACTGATGAAGTCGGCAATTTCTTTAACGTTTGAATAACCTCTTTGACTCTTGGTGATGTTTGCCAGGAATGAAACCTCGAGGGCTTCGGTGAACAATGGCATCATGTAATGTGCGGGTAAACTTGCTGAAAGCACGACGCACGATGGCATTGGTGGTATTGAAAGGTTATGCAGCGTCACATTTGAACGCCCGATCGAAACTTCGGCGTCTTGACTCCGAAATGTTGCCGATGAAATTGTGACACAATGGCATCGAATCGCAAAAGTGTTCATATCATCGATCAGCAGCCTACAACGGAATACGCAAAACGATGCAGGCTTTCGTGTCTCTGCCTACAGGCGCAATCCCAGAAGCATAAATTCTCGAAAGGTTTGTGTTTTGAACGAGCTGTTCTATCGGGGCAATATGAAGTGATAGCGCCGAAAACATGCGCTTCAACAGCTGTCGGACCATCGATACGCCGGTTGGATAATACGGTTAATGAATGTTGGACGTATTCATTGTCTACTTTAAGTTTGGTTAAGCGGTATGTCTATTAGAGGGCGTGATATCAGCTCTTTGATGTAATTCCCGGACTCTGTTTAAAATCGGTTACTGAAAATCTGGCTTTCATGTGCTCAGCGAGTATTGTTTATTATTGTCACGCTACGGCATCGTACGTACTTTCATCGGCGTCAAACCTTTCAAAACATCGTATTGTTTTCGCTCGAAGGTCGTCATCGGTGCTACAACGAACTCATCGCTGACGCACAACCGGCACATGCCAGCAACCTCAGCTGTCACGGCGCTTCCGTGTTAGCGATCGCTTCGCTCGTTAGTGACTTACGGATACCTGGAGCTTCAACTTCTCACGATCACTGCGTGTTTGATCATGCCTTGCCTTCTGCTGTCTTTACGTAATCTTCAACTACGCTTGCTTTCTTTAGGCAATGCGTGCAACTTTCACCATGTATTATTGCGTGCATGTTCACTCGCCGACTATTCATCTCTGATACCTTCGGCACATCGAAATAAATATCGAAATCGTATCGGAGGTTTTATAATGATCAGGCTGTCGATCATATTGATTATTCACCAATTCGAATGTTGAAAACTACATATTGTGAACTTTCGGTTCTTTGTTTACTAACCTAAATCGTATGGTTGGACAAGACGCTGGCAATAATGAATAAACGCATTGCGGCTGGAATTCGTATTAATCTGTGCATGGCGTGTTCAACTTTTGATTATGCTGAGCGAAGGTTGATCACTTCTATTACGACTTTACACGGTGAAACGGACTGACCAATGTCGTTCGCTGAACGTCGTTTAATCACTGCTTTTCGTTATGCGATGTTCCGCATATTGAAACCGTTCGCTATCGTTGATATTCAGTAGAAGTTATTAATCGCTAACGGCGTTATTGACGCATGATATGAATAATAAAATAATATTGTTGACGTTTATGTTGTGAAGTCGGCTTTATTACTTTCGAAATTGCCGTGACAACCAACGTCGATGGCATTTTGATGAAGCAATCCTTCGATTGTTTCGAATGTTGATTTCAATGCGTAACATAGCGGCAGAACTGTTTGAGACGTAAAGCTTTATACGCTATGATCGCCTCAATGCGCATTTCACAACAGGCGACATAAATATCACCAGTGATCAGTGTTCCGGTCGAATTTCGCCATGATACCGAAGACTGGTAAGGCTGGTGATTTCTTTGTCGTCGGTTGATACTGACGCGCAGTCATTCGTGGCTTTTCGGTCGTTCATGTTTTGTTGCTCGATGACGTTTTAGTGCGGGTATTGAAGGGTTATCAATACGGCGTTATGCGGCTGACATATTCGCTGAATTTGAATTCATGGTGATATTGTCGGTTCTATTAACGATTAATGAACATGACATCATAACATTATGTATGACTTTGCGCATCGTTTGTTGATCGACTCGAATCGTGAATTTGGCATTCATGTTGCTGAATTTGATATTTTGAACATTTGAATTACTATATTTCATCAATATCGTCGTCGATTCAACGGCTTTGTCGTGGCATTTTCACTGTATCGTATTTACTAGTATGCCTTTCGAAAGTCGACTTTGGATTTATTCATAAACGACTTCTGCTACTTTGATGTCGAGACCGAAGTGCTTCAACTGGTTGGTTTAGATTTGATCTTTTACATCACGTTGATATTTGTTGCAAAAACAGTTATGAACTTTGATCACAAAATGACGCAAAATGATTGGTGTATTTCGCATGTCGGTGCCGAACTGGTGAATTCCGGAAGGACAAGTGACAGAAACTGTCGTCATATATCTATGGCTATTGTTGAGGCGAATGGATCTTGCGTGAACTCGCGACAACGAAATGAACAACTGCCTGTAGGCTGCGATAACGAATTAACTTTCGTTTAACGCAACGATCGGTACGCCATTTGTATTTTAATGTTTCGAATTATGATGAAGCTCGGCAACTCTTTCTTTTGCTAACGAACCTGACGCGGCGAACACTCAGTTCGACTTTCGAAAGGCGAATATATTGGTATATTAATCAGCATTGATTCAAACGCATGCCCGAAAGTGGTTGTTATTTACAGCGTGTTGAAATTCTTGACTTCAAAATACCGTAAATATAACCGTCGTATCGTTAAATTGCTGTTGATGATATTGATTGTTGCTGCCGACGTATCGTCTCGCCGGAACTTGCTGAAAGGGCATTCGTTAATCGCCATTTATGCAAAATGAAATTATAATCCCCATATTCGAAAGAATAACTCTTCACTGGCATCGAGGGAAGTTCAGTAATCAAAATTGATAAATGACAATTATACTGTTTTCCTGGCCGCTTATGTTGTTTTATCAAAGTATTCGGCGCTTTTGACAACTTCGTTTTGTCAGATGACTGCGCAAGAGACAAGTCTGTAATGACGTTTCGGTTGTTCGTCATATTCTAACGGTTTGGGCGACTGTTCTTCGTCCGTTCTTCACTGTACGGTGGTCCATATTGCGGTACTTTATTGACTTTGTTGATCGCGCAAAATGGTTGTTCCCCGATTCGGTAATAATTGCTGTTAACCAAAAGAATCTTTGATCCGTGAAATATTTTGATTATCTTCAAACGCCAATATGTGAACATACTACGGGCTGCGAAATCGGAATTCAATAACCAGTATCTTGGAATTCACATGCGTGCTGGCATCACATTTAGAATGCGCGGGATGACCATTCAATCGTTTGGATGACGACAATCAACCATTTTTCGAACGTCTAAATCGCGGGATCACAAATGAACTTCGGCGTATGTTCTTCCATATGTTTAGTGATTGATCATATGATTATTATTCACCGGTAAGCTGAAGAAAACTGGTGATCGCCGATACCAGTATTGACGTTCATCGGCATCGCAATAATGATCTAATATCTTACCGAAGCGACTTACAGTTGATAACGTCACAACTAAAGGCACAAATATTCAGTTCTGTTACGTGGTAAAAATAATAATAATCGAACTGACGTGTTACGATAACGGGCAAACATTGCGTCGCGAAACACCGACATGAAAACTGTTGATCGATGCGTTTGACGATCGCTGAGCTACGAAATCTTGTTCGGTGGTGGTGTCGGCAAATTTGACCGAAGGCAAAACGTCTGCGACGAACGACTATTGCCAAACCTGTTATTTCGCGATATTATGACTCGGTAGCGGCGTTGCTTCGATAATCATCTTTCGGTATAACAGTGTTCGTTCTGGTCAACACGAGCTTTGAAAGATGATTTGTTCGTCGTCGTGGGCCGTGTTGCCGACGACAAAATAACAATTATGACGAATGCAGAATTTTCGGCGTCCGATAACGACGCTTTCTGTTGAGTTCGAGCTACGAATATGCCGGGACCGTCGCTATATCGAACGGCTGTTCGCGTATTCTCCAGCTGATCTTGAGCTGTTGAAGACGGACCCCAGCAGGCGTATTTGGCGAACGTTGTTCTACGCATACGCTACATACGCATGCTTGTGGCACAACATCGCTAGTTTCTGTTTGTTTTCGTCTGTAACGTTGAATCGACCGTACACGAACGACCGTTGGCGGAGACAACCGAACAACCGACTTCATCGAAACCAACGCATATTCGGGAAATGAAGAATGTTAACGTTTGTCGATGATCTGCTATCTGATGACGGTTTAACCGTCGATCATCATAGCGACATCTTCGAAGACGGGCGACCGACCTGTCATCTGCGTCAATGTTTCATTCCCGTATGTCGGTAATTCACGGTTCACTACGGTGTCGGGCCCGACTGACCGCGTTATATCGTGTTCGAACGTTAACGTAACTGTTGAACTTCCTTGCGACCGGAACTGTTCCTGAAAGGATTAAATGACTCTTTGTCTTACGTTTATTCTTACGCTACGATGGAACGTCAGCTATTCCAGTTCGCCTGACTCCAGGCGCATCGTGAATCGACGAAAGGCGAAACGTGCGTCTTTCATGAATAAATCTATTAATCGAAACGACATGTCGACGTCTGGAACCGTTGAAAGTATATTGAATATTTTTCTCCACAAACTTATCACTGTTATCACAAGGAAGTTATGAACCAATCTCGCGAAGAACTGATGACGAACAGCTATTTGTGCGCTCGTCTCGTCTATATCTGGCATGATTCATCAGCACAAATGACACCTGTATCAGGAATTAACGTTGGATGATACGCTTGAAGTTTGACATAATCTCTTCAGATATCGGCCGATTTGTTGATGGCATCCAGACATGATGACACATTGACGCTAAACTAAATCTAGCTGAAGTGCGTTTATTAATAGATCACCCGATGTCATAGCTGCGCGTGTATTGATGTCGTTGCTCGAAGGCGAAAGTGACGGCTCGTGGCAAACTTCTGATCTTCGTTTTTTACGTCATAGTCGAAATGTTTGAAGGCCACAGGCGAAAATCACGAAATCGACGAGAACAATATAAACCCACAACGCGTGGTTAAGCCATTCTGCGGCTTTCTTCGAACCACTGGTGATCCTCTTCAGTCCATAACTTGTTTAAAATACGATGCAATGACGCGAACAATATTAATTTGAGATGACGTATCGGTTTGCAGGCTTTAGTGTTGGATTTCATCGCATTATGTCGGCTTGTTTACGGTGGATACGGTAATGATAATTAAGGTCGGTAGCCTACAACATTTCATCTTGTGCTCGGAACTGAGAAAAGATTCGTTTTCAGACTATAGAATTTCAGCCATCGCTTTCAAAATAAAATCTGATGTTAGGGTCGGTAAGAACTGGTTGGCGAAGCGTTGTTCATAAAGACCTGAGCATGCATAAACACGTTAACTATTCCTTCATTCGTTTTGACTCGTTTATAACGTTAACGATGACGAGGTGACGTTTAACCAGGTGCGGAGTTTCCTGACGGTGGTATTCGTTCAAAGGCTAATGTTAAGCATCGGTAATATATAAACGTAGTGGCGTGTGAACGTTTTGGCAATGTCATGTGCATGGCATGCCCACCGTGTTATTACTCATTGATAACCGTCGAAGATGTCTGCGAATCATTGTTGCCTGGATGCAGTTCGCTTTCACTATTCGTCAATTTGATTGACCGTACAACTGCCATCATGTTCAAAAGGTGATTGGCTTTCTTTGCAGAACTCGCGACTGAAACAATCAACAGTACATCGGTGCGGAGGTCTGTTTGCCAAAAGAGCGAAACGTCGCTCGCTTTCAGATCTGCGCTTTCGAAGACAACTCCTAAACATCAGCTGACTTCTGACAGAAAAGACGAACATATTATGAGGAGATGGTGAATGCTTTTTCTTCGTAATGCGCAACCAGGTGATGAAACTGTCGCGAACGTAATGGCACTGTACCGAAGTATAAATTTCAATCTTATCACTAATTATAGGCGCGTTGTCGTTTTCAACTTCTTTACCACCACGTGCCATTCTGTTTTCGGTGATCATACGTAACGTTATCTCCCGCTAACATTCTTTTAAAGCGATCAATATGTTGCGGGCGGATATCATTTGACTGTTCTACCTTTATACAATTAAAACGGTGATGACACTACATCATTTTTGCTTTGTTATCGTATGAAGCACCCGGCACTGGATCGGCGTGAACACCATACCTATTAGGCTTGCTTAATAAGAAGTGAATGGAAGGATGACCACGGTCTGGCTTAGTATATCATGTTATTGAGAACAGAGTTGTGACGAGGACGTCGAAATGAAGCCCACCTTTATGTTGTATGCGGTAATAAATTAATATTATTGGAGCCGCATAATGAACCGCTTCGCTGGTCGTTAAAATGTTGCGGATGATGAGCATGTTACTTTCCGGGCTAACTTCACGCGCGGCTGACCGAATCGATGCTGTCGTGAATGAAGTCGTCGCAATTCAGCAAGTCAATTATTCTCTTTGATGACGGCTGAAACACAATCCATGCGTAACTGGTACAATCGCATCGACCCGATGACTAAATCTTTCTGAACAATGATGGTAACTGGATTCTTACAATCGCAACTTTTCGAAGAATCAACCGAATGCCGCCATCGCTGCGAGCATTAACAGCGTGAAGACGATTCCCCGTGATAAAGGAAATATAACGGCAAACGAACGAGAGGAAGTTTGACTTTCGGCATTCGTGATCTACTAACGCTGATGCCATTCGTATGTTGACAGGCAAGAGACGTTAATAACTATACCAACCGTCTAAAGATGCTGGAACAAACGCGTCGCCAGAAGGCGATCGTCTGTTGAAAAACGGCGACTGCTGGCTGTCTCTCTTTTTCTGCGCCAAATGTTGTCGATTGAAAGGAGAATAATTTGTATGTTGACGCGTCAGAGACTAGGTGGTTGAATTCGGTTGGCTACATCGTATAAAATGCCCGGAATTCTAACCGGTCGGTAGTTTCTCCGTGTTTTTGATGCTGTTAATGAAGAATCGTTGTCAGTCGCTGTTTCCGCGCCGTTATATAACTGACGCGACATAAAACGTTACGTAAATCTACCAGTGTACGTATGATATGGCGCTACCGGTGTATAAACAATTAACAAAAGTCAAAGTGGAATTCTTCGATGGTAAACGTTTGATCGTCGCGGAATACACGCGGTATTTCTAAACATTATTGCGTGCTGAAACGGTAAACGGCTTCATCCAAAGGCCATTGATATTTTGCGCATCGATATGATACGCTAAAATGATATTTTGTTTCTCGCAATTTCACGCAATTTATTTGAGCGAGCACCGAAGTCTTCATTCTCTGCAACATTGCGGGGCGATATCGACGCTGTTGATACCGGGCGTTTATCTTTAACCTGGCGGAAATATGACATGAATGTCGATCTATGATACTGGAATCTGCGGTGCGTGCAATTCGACGTCAATTGCGTAATGGTTCTCAACTGATGATCGACGGTGAAATAAAGCAAACGTGAAGATGGCAACAGCATTGTACTGTCGTCTGGCGACGTAATTCGAACTTCTGTCGATTGAAACGCGTCGTCGATATTTATTATGTTACATCCAGAGCAAATGACTCGTGTTCGTAATCTTTCGTTGATTTTATATTCGACGCAACGAAGGCGTATTCATCGAAGTATCTTTTACGCGGCAATCGTATTCTTCGAACACCACTTCCTGAAATGAAGGCTGCGGACCACTTATCTCAATAACATGGCAAATTCTACGGATTTGATTTTCACTGCGAATGCGCATGCGTATTGTTCTCATTGTTCCGCTAATGCTAAATTGCGTGCGAAGACAAACACCATATGCGGCGTCACTTCATTGACATTGTTTGTGAAAATTATCGTACGGCGGTGTTCGGCGTTTCATATAACGTGAAATTGTCTGGCTTCTTCCAGCACTTATTCTGTCACGGGAACGGATTGCCATTTAATCGTGGAGCTCAACCGACAACCAGGCTCCTTCGGCAGTTAACATTTACTGTTGCGCTTGATCAAACCAAAGGTATATAGGTAATATCTGATTGCTGATGGTTGCATTGTTCATCGTTCGCGTACTGACGACCAACTGTCATTTGTCCAGCGCCTACATCTTCTTTAGTGGTATTGATGACGATATGCTGGCACAAAACCATTACGTTCGAATTTCGAAACATTTATAAAATCCGACAATATTTGAATTCGCTCGAATATGAGATATTAAAGAAAGAGTTGGTACGTCATCGGCCTCTCTGTTTATGGTCCATTTCTTTAACGATATTGAGTTGTTTCTGATTTAACGGCTTACTGTATATTGTTTCCATGCCGGTGAATTGGTGGAAATTGACGTCATGAGCACGCGCGCGACGGTAACGTTGACGCATTCGTGAGCCGCTTGTCAACATTGAACAATGAACATTCAACTGAGAATTTCATACGACTTAAAACGGTACCGGTTTGGACAAATCTTGCATCGCTCAAGTCCCCGAAATGTTTATGTCATCTTTGATCTGGTAGCATCAAGAAAATCGTTGAGCGTAAAATGGATAGGATATCGAATTAGCGGACTGTGTAATTCCCCATACGTTGGCGTAATGCAATGACATATTTGATAAACAATCACCGAAGGATCCATTACAATGAGCATGGTGTCGTGATATTGCCGGATGTCATTCCCGTATTGATTCTTCCATCTCGGTGTTTGATGAGGTGCAGCTCGGGTCACTGTTTGAATTTCGAATGTGTTGACGGCAAAATTGAATAAATCGTGAATGCCGATCGCATTTCTGTTTCGATAACCTCGTGTCTTTCGTGACCGCCAATGCCCGTCTTATTTAACGGTGTCGATACGACCGATCGCCTTTCGGTTTGATATGGCTAAAATTGCGTATTACGCAGGCAATTCGTCTTTAGTTTATTCAATGGCGAGTATGCCGAAACGTCATTATTAATGAGCTTTGCATTGTACATTGAACCGGCGCCATAAAATTGCCCTCGAGCATGCACGGTCTGTGTTGACCGCGTTGATGCGAACGAATTTTGATGACGAACTCTTTAAACGGTTTTAAAGAAATTGAGACCCGATCACTTTCGGTAACAATATATTCTGTGTTCGGTTTGGTTCTTCTCTTTGATGAACTAACGGAAGGCAACAAATTTGTTCGCCAGCACCTTGCGCTGCGGTACATGTCGGCGAACCGGCAGCGAACAGGAAGCCGATACCATCGGCCATCGGCGAGTCTGAAACAATCACCCTATTCGTTACGGTTATGTTCTCTTGCTTCGTCTGGTCGGCTGGAGGGACTCCCTCTGAAACAAAGTAACATGTTTCGTTCTGTTCGTCGATGTATTATTGTCCAGCTTTATTCAAAGAGCCACCGGCATGTTACGGTATATGTTCCCGGCTGCTGCATGCGTTAAATCTGTCTTTCATTATATGCACCGCCAAGTGAACCGATATGCGTTGATATTTTTAGACCGGCTTCGTCGATGAGCTTTCACGCTATGTGCCTGGTACGCTGTGCGATGACAGGTATGGAAGTGGTTGATGTCTCGAAATGTCGTACTGCTGAAAGGCGGCGCTGCCTATCGCGTTCATGAGATCCATTGATATTGTTTGAAGCAGTTCGACTGACATCTCGTATTGCGTTAGGTTACGCTTTTGCCGCGCGGCTTTAACTTCATCTCCAACGCCAACATGGCTTGAACTGACCGGGCATCTGTTCTTCCGTGACATACTATTGTGCGTACTGAAGTTGATGATATATACTGTTGAACGTTGAATCGGAAGCGTTAAGTCGCAAAAATGTTTAGCGCAACCCTTTCTAACTTTGATTCACGCTTTGTTTTCGGCAATCATTATTAACAACGCAATAATTTCCTTTCTTCCATACTTACGGTAGTTTCAACGCGATACAAATCAATGAAAGGGAAAATGACATTGTTGGGGATGCTGAAACTATATGACGGCATTATTGTTGTGGACAATGACGAGCAAAAGAACGGTACTACATTTCGTCCAGTCGGTACTAACTGCGACATTGGCAGAGTGCCGCCGTAGCTCTTGATATCTGTTATTGTTCTTCGGATTCGGAAGTGTTGAAATCGTCGTTCGTTCGAAGGAGAGTTTCGGTTTTATTCCTGACCTGTCAGGCTGTTTTCTTGATTCCTTTGATCTTCGATGATAATTTATTCGCTGCGCATACGGCGGTCGGCAGCTTTATATTGAAACTGGCTTTGCCGTGCTCGAATCGATGGTTTGATGAACAAACATCATTTCGAACGCGCAGTAGCGATCAATGCGATGATACATTAGTCGGTTGTTGGGAACTGGCGGTCCTGAAGTCATATAAATCGAATCACCGAGTGAATCTCCTGACAGTTTTGCTGCGTACGATGTTGATCTCACGGTAAAAACAACGCAATTTCGGTAAATCAAGTAACCGCTTATGATCGACGGTTAATGATCATTTCGGTGTTGAGCACCGGCAATCAGCCATTTGGCGGAGGCTATCAACTTCCGTAATTAATTCTGTCATGACCGGTGAAGTCGGAAGCGTCTTATCGAGACATTTCATGCGCAGTGACGGAGTTAATGTTTATTAACGTGTTCTAACCTAGAAAGTTATTGAGTTTGGGGTAAAGATGGAGCGAACTGATCCCCAAACCGTGCTCGCTCGTTTTCGGCAGACTTTGCATACTAACTCTCGAATCTACCAATGATCATGCTGTGCATGTTGTTTCAATGAGGACGGTGAACTGTCAGCGCAGGCTGCGTTATAAAGGTGGTTTGCTGATATTCTTTATTTTACAATTGAGGACAAACATCATGATGATGTCTTCAATTCAGGCTGTTGTGATGCGTACTGCTATGATCACCATTTTGCAGATATTGATTTGCGGGTTCACCTTGCGGTTGACAAATGGAGAAGCCGTCATCGGAAGGCTACTGACAATAACTATTCAACGAAGAAGATGCTAATGTCGGGAATGATGAAATCTTTTAACAGCGTTATCCCGACCTGGTGCTGGAACATTCGGCTTTATGAACGTACGATATACCATGTAATGGTATCGAGGCCGTCAATAGAGATCAACTAATGTGTTGCTGTCACCTGATCTGTGTTTTCGTTGTCATCTTTGCGTCCAGATTTAAACTTCTTTATTATGCGGTTGCGTGTTGAATCTGACTTATCGATAAGGCCATTGGTTTAATCTAGGCATGGAAGCTTACCTGATGGATCCGGTACACGGCTTTGGCGACTAAACCCATGACGACTCCGGCTTGCCTCACTCATCGGGGATATATGTAACGCGTTTATTATTGTTCGTTCTTATGCATGTGTTCGAACTTCCAAACACCGAGATCCGGATCACAAACGCTATTGTCGTGAACGACGAACTATCTGTCTGTTTGAATAAAACTCCATCAACATATTGTTACAAATTGATGGAATCACCAGAAGTGTTCGCGATGTTGATGCTTTCGGGAGGTTGATGAAACCAATAAAGTGAAGCTATTCAACTGCGGCGCAGTGAATTATCGAAGATGACTGAAAATCCGGTCTTTGAATGCGGTTGATAACGACACGGAAAACCGTTGAATAGTTATCATCAGTTTAATATTACTGTTCAGTGTCTATATCTTCGTTTTATTGCTGGTGCTGTTGTTATTTCATAAGTATACGAATCATGAAGCATTTAATTATGTTGTTTCAAACACGAATAAATGTGCGAAGGATTCGGTCTATGAAGAACATCTACAATCGCCAGCTCGGCTGGCTTGAACTAAGAATGGACGATGAACGATTTTGATTCCCAGATGATTTTCATACGATGAATTATGATTTAACATGTTGACTTAAACATTATCGGTGGCACAATCGTTTAGTGAGGAATGAAAGGTCGCAGTATATAGAAATACGTCGCGTATTCTTGTTTGGTTAGGTTTCGCTGTCGAAATTATCAGAGATATTTTGGGCATATTGATCTTAACTTGATCATTCGTTATGCAAATAATGTTCCGGTATGTTCGTGCGGCTTTCATTTGAATCGACGGCAACTACAATGATGATATTATTCACCCTGTGGCTTCACAATGGAGCTGAAAACTTGTGAATAACCGAAATGATGAAGTTGAACAAATTGTTTATTGATTTGGCTTTCCGTGCGATGATCGGTGTTAAAACGAGATAGGAACAGGCATTTTAAGGGCGCACAGATCGATCGCTGCTAAATGATGTTCTCCTGCCTTTGGTACGCTGTTGCTGATCGTAAAACGTTTATCATCACCGAAACGATGAACGAAATAAACTCTTAGAATGGCGTACTGCATGTGACTTTGCTATGTTTGGCGGAACAGATAACTAAACTTTCAATGACTGATATAAATGTAATCGTAAACTGGCATTGGCCGCTACTGTGAAGCGACATACAAACGCATGTATATGACGACTATGTAAATGCGGTGGTTGATTGCGACGCAATAAATCTTATAACGATAGATGCCGTCTACCGAAGGTTTTGTCAGGTCAACGAACTGGCTCCATTCCATTTCGTTTAACGTTTGAATCTTATCTTTGATGAACGATGTTTGCCGGGCTGATGGAGGCCTCGTATCAGATAAACGATTTGATGACAAATCAGCATCGTAATGGTACGATACGATGGCATTTGAACGGAAAAAGGCGATAGTCATGCCACCGATACTCGCATTTGATGCGTAGTGTCGGCGACGACTCAGGAATGAACAACGTGATTAAACAATGACTTTATCGCTGTCGATGAATGAAACTACATGCGGTACTGGTCACCTCTTGGTGATATGCCATTTCAATCAATAAATTTCTCGAAAGATTTTGTGTTTGGGGCGGCATATTCTAATGGTGTGATATGGTGGTGCTGTATAACAATTAACGATATACATGATTAATGAACGGACGGACGTGGATATTCAATCATACGTAACGCAAGGGCGGTTGATGCTGACAATAATAATGATGTTTGAAGGGCATCAGCGAAAACGGTTACTAAGAAATGTTCGCTTATTCGACAATGTTCCACTTACAACGCAACTCGCATCGTACATACTTCGCTCGACGTGCTGCCTCTAAACGGCATGCCTTTTCGCTCAAAGTCCACCATCATCGGTCTTCTACCCATTGAAGACTTCATAGCTGTGGAAGCCTCCGGAAGTAATGACCTTTGCAGCCACGGCGCCCTTTCGTACGCATCCGTCGTAAATGGTTAATGAATAACAACTCTACTCCACGGTCACCGACATCTGTCTTTAACGTACTCGTGACTATCATGCGATAGGCAATCTCAACGGACCGCCCGTCGTCGCTGCGCGTACGTACTGATCATGTCTCGGCTGTAACTGTAAATATAATCGATATCAGAACATCATATCGACCTTCATCGGAGGTTATATTAATTTTGGTCGAAGCGGATATTGTCACAATGATCATTCGCAATTCAGTCGGATACGAACTTTAGTTGTTTGATCACGCTAACTTTCAATCTGGCTGTAATGAACACCACATTCATAAAGTGGATTAACAATGTATTAATAACGACAAACGCTAATGCGGCTTTGTCTGCAACGTGATAACTGATATGCGGCGGATCCACCACGACACGGAGTGAAAACAGTTTATTAATGCGTTATCAAAACGAACTCCAATTTGTCACTGCTTTTTATCTGGTAAATCGCGACCACCGGCATTTTAAAGCTTGATGATGATGATGTAACGATGCGTC